>NW_026863841.1:0-33114 GCF_026571515.1 Ruditapes philippinarum | reverse complement strand
GTACTTTTTCCCTTTCAGATATTTTTATCCTTCCTATTTTATTCACTTTTGCATCTTTGCTTTTTCTATTTTTTTTCCATCTATTTTAAAGAGCTTTTAATACCCATTTTAATGTCCTCAAAATTTAGCATTGTTTGATAAAGTTTTTTCAGATTTTAGCTTTTTATTTTAAAAGCCCCCTTTTTCATTCCAGCTTGATTTTTTTAATTCTGTCAGCTC
Organism: Ruditapes philippinarum; assembly: GCF_026571515.1. Taxonomy (NCBI): domain Eukaryota; kingdom Metazoa; phylum Mollusca; class Bivalvia; order Venerida; family Veneridae; genus Ruditapes; species Ruditapes philippinarum. The sequence continues at coordinate 32,895 of NW_026863841.1, read as the reverse complement.
TTTAATAAATTTTTTATACTCAACAAACCCAATTGCCCAAAGCAAAAACTGTCAATGTTTCCCCAACGCGAAAGCCCCCGGGTTTTTGACTTTTTTTGGGAACTCCCCCTGCCCATTTTGATGTGCCTGGGTTTCAATAATGTTTGGGGAAATTTTTGTAAACATCTTTCACCGCAAACCAACATAAAACAAGTTTTTGGTGAATGAATCTTTTCCCTTTTTTGTCTTCCTTTACCATTTTATTGAACAAAAAAAAAGACAAAAAAAAAAAATTTAAAAAAATTTTGGTTTAAAATCTTAAATTTTTTGGGAACTTATGATCGATTTTTTCCATGAAAAGATAATATAAATCTTATTAGGAAAAAAAAGAGCCCCGGAAACCGGGGCTATCTGATTTTTTCGAGGGGGCGACCCCCCGGGGTTTAATCCATTTCCGATTTTTTGATTTTTCTTTCCCTTTTAAAAATAAAAACACTTTCCCCTTTTGTACAATTGAAACCCCAGAAAAAAGTAACCAATGAAACGAGCATCTGAATATGATACTTTTATGCATTTCCCATTCTTTGCCGTCACAATAAATAAAGTCCAGCAAAATGAGCAATCAATGGGCATTGCTCTGGATGCGGGTAACTGAAATATCTGCACTCCATTTAACGCACTGTGCATGTACAACAAATGTATATGTGATACACGATTTAACTTCAACAGAAAGGTCTCCAATGATACAACATTAAAAAATTGTCTTATGCCCTAATGTTATATTGAAAGACATGCTCAAATTAATAAAGCAAATTTTTCTTTAATCCTCTCATATGCAGGAAAAATGAAGATGATGATTGATGGTGGTATGAAGATAATGGTGATGATGACAGTGATGATAATTATATTTATTAAATATTATAAGATAAATGATAAGGATGGCGATAATGACAGTGATAATTATAATGGTGATCATGATGATGATAATGGTGGCGATGATGATGATAATTGTGATCACGACGACGACGTCGTCGACGGCGGCGGCGGCGGCGGCGATGATGATGATGATGATGATTAAAGTTTGTCAATGTTATTATGTGTTATCCCTTGTACTTTAGAGCTGAATGGAAAAAAAAAATTAATAAATTTTAAAACTTTGAAACATTATATCCATACTTTCTATCACTTAGAAAATGTTATCTATCACTGTCGTTTGTAAACAGACCAGTGTAAGTAGTAGAAAGAGCACCGAAACACGAGGCTATCTGATTTGTACGTAGCCCCCGAGTATTAATCAGATTGCCGAGTGTTTTGGTGTTCTTTCTCTTTTGTATCATAGTCAAACATAAAACAAGAAAAGCATTGATGCAAAGCATCACAGAGCGTCCAAGCAAGAAATGCAGCAAGTGAAGATGAACTAGTACACATATGATGACAAGATATTCTTATAAACTACCAGAAATGTATATCACTTATGAATGAGCGGACGAAAGACATTGTTCATTATGAACTTTGATTGGCATGCTAGAGATTAGAATATTACTTGTTATTTCTTTATAATCGTGGTTATTAATAGCAACGGATATACATGTATGCAATCATTTATAATCCATATGTGTAACGCATGGTCAACACGTACCACACCTTTGTAATTGTCCCTTATTATGTTATCGCTATTAGCGAAGACCCCCTCTTAAGATATCTGTTCACACTTTAAGTTAGTAAATATATTACCATGTTGATCATGTTGAGCATAATTGTTTATTATACAATAATTGTAATATCTATTAATTTTAATAAAAAAAAAATACAAATTTTATGAATATTGTTTTCTTTTCTTTTTTTGTGTTTTATGTGCTATTTTAATACTGAGTTTTTACTACTCTGTTTTTTATTAAAATTGTAAAATAAATTTTAAGAATTCAATTGTCATATTGACCGACGATTATAAGTCAAAGCTTAACTGGAAAAAGTCAGTAAATTATGGTTTATCTTTTAATATATAATATTGTTTATTTTTAAACCATGTACATGTACATTTGTATTTTTCTTTATCATTTTTTAAATTATCAATCAATTGAATAATTCATAAAAATCTAATTTGTAACTTTGAATAATTCCTCGGCATCTTTACTAAACACGGATAACAAATTAAATAAAATGTTTCAAAGTTGATAATGTCATTTTAATACCATAAAAATGTACCTTTTTCTCAATTATTGTACATATCACGGATTTATATTACATATAAATCCGTGTACATATTATATTGTTTTTATCTCATATAGATAAAATGAAAACATGCTATTGTTGTTGTTTTTTTTCTAATTGTAACGATATCAAACATCAACTCAAAACCGGGAGAGACCGGACAATAAACGTGTGGTACTATTCGCCGGTCACTAGTAAATCCCGGTCAAAATAGACCGGAGAGACCGGTAATTACCGATAGGAGTGATAAATAGATATATCTATAAAATAGATTTTTGGAATATTTAGGTCATCAACTGATCTTTCTAGGATACATGTACAACAATAACATACCATGATAACCCACTGTGTACTACAAAATGATAAATAAAAAACCCCGAAGAGCGCGATTTATTGACGGAAAAGGTTATTTCATTTGAAAATGTTTGCATTGCGAAATTCTCCAGTTCGCTATTCATTGTAACATATCGCGACATTTCATTCTTATCAATTAACAAGAAAAGCATTGATGCAAAGCATCAAAGGGCGTCCAAGCAAGAAATGCAGCAAGTGAAGATGAACTTCTAGACATATGATGACAAGATATTCTTATAAACTTTACAATGGTTTTACCAGAATTGTATATCACTTATGAATGAGCGGACGAAATACATTGTTCATTATGAACTTTGATTGGCATGCTAGAGATTAGAATATTACTTGTTATTTTAAAGGCCTGAATCCGCCACTGCTTTATGACCGTGGTTATTAATAGCAACGGATTTTGTGTGTTTGCGTTTGTTTACCTTCGCCACTGGAAAGAGACCATATATATGGGCGAACAACGGATATACATGTAAACAATCATTTATAATCCATATGTGTAACGCATGATCAACACCACACTTGTGTAATTGTCCCTTATTATGTTATCGCTATTAGCGAAGACCCCCTCTTAAGGTATCTATTCACACTTAGTAAAACTATGAAACTGGTTATATTACCATGTTGATCATGTTGAGCATAATTGTTTAGACTGTAACAATAATTGTAATATCTATTAATTTTGATAAAAAAATTACAGATTTTATGAATATTGTTTTATTTTCTTTTTTTTTGTGTTTTATGTGCTATTTTATGTTTACTTACTTTTTTTTAATTTAACTTGTAAAATAAATCTTAAGAATTCAATTGTCATATTGACCGACGATTATAAGTCAAAAATTAACTGGAAAAAGTCAGTAAATAATGGTTAATCTTTCAATATATAATATTGTTTATTCTTATATTCTTAAACCATGTACATTTGTATTTTCTTTATCATTTTTTTTAAATTATCAATCAATTGAATAATTCATAAAATCTAATTTGTAACTTTGAATAATTCCTCGGCATCTTTACTAACCACGAATAACAAATTAAATAAAATGTTTCAAAGTTGATAGTGTCGTATTATTACCATAAAAATGTACCTTTTTTCTCAATGATTGTACATATTTATTGTTTTCATCTCATATAGATAAAATGAAACATGCTATTGTTGTTGTTCTTGTTGTTTTTGTTTTTTTCGAATTGTATGTTTATGTATAATAATAATCAATAAATTTGAGAGTTGATCTGTGTTCATTCATTATTGTAACCAAATTAACTGACAAACATTGCATTTTTGGAAAAAAAGCTTATTTATCTGTAAAATATTTGTTCTGTTCTGTAACGATATCAAACATCTACTCCAAAACCGGGAGAGACCGGACAGTAAACGTGGGTACTATTCGCCGGTGGTCAAAATTAGACCGGGAGAGACGCGGGAATTACAGATAGGACAACATCCCTCTATAAATAGATTTTCGGAATATTTATGGTCATCAACTCATCATTCTATTTACAGCTTTCGGCATAAATGTACAACAATAACATACCAATAATAACCCACTGTGTAAATAAAAAACCGAAGAGCGCAATTTATTGACGGAAAAGGTTATTTCATTTGAAAATGTTTGCAAGTTCGCTATTCATTGTACCACGGATTAATTAATAATCAAGCACCTTCATACCGATCGGAATGATCGGCTTTTATTATGACCGACTAAAAGGCTCGAGAAGTTGCTGTCGCCCTGTCACAAAATCTGATTTCATTCCATAAAGGGGCGCCGCGCTTCGGCGCGGACGCCAATAATCAAGCACCCTCATACCGATCGGAAAGATCGGCTTTTATTGTGACCGACTAAAAGGCTCGAGAAGTTGCTGTCGCCCTTTCACAAAATCTGATTTCATTCCATAAGGGCGCCGCGCTTCGGCGCGGACGCCAAACACGTTCCCTGTTGACACAATATGAAACCCCGGCAAAAATGGACCAATGAACGAACATCTGAATATGATATTTCTGTCGCTTTCCCTTTCTCTGCCGTCACAATATGTAAACCCCAGCAAAAATGAGCCAATCAATGGGCATGCTCTGGAGTGCGGGTAACTAATACCCGCACTCCAGTTAACGCACTGTGCATGTATATGTATACGATTTAACCCTGACACATTTTCAACAGAAAGGTCTCCAAACTATGATACAATAATAAACTAGCGTCCTAAATCCCATAACAATGAACACTCTAAATAAATAGTTGTCATTCAATGAATATAGTAGTATATCAAACCCAGTCTCAAATACAAGTGTTGTATACAATTCTTTACATAAAAATACACTATAAATAATTTCTTTCTCCAGACGTAATAATTACAAAATTATAAAATACTATTAACAGTATGCTTGGGTTGACACGAATGAACCGTTGCGAAACACGCTAAATATTATTGAAATTAAATATCAATTTACTCCTTCTCGATATCTAATTACAATTTTATCCGTGTTTTTCCGTTACTAAAAATAACACTTAGACATTCTTAAGTTCTGTACTTACAAAATCATAAGGAATGTTTAAATAAAGTGAACAAACGTGTGTAATCGCTCTTCGATGAACTTAAATTAAAACAAAGATAGTTCTTAGTCCTAACTATACAATATATATACCTCCTTTTGCACGATAAATGGACCCACAACAGTGATCAAAGAGTTACCTATATGTCAATATTTTGTTTTAATAAGATTAAATCTATGAATATAGAGCCTCTTTTTTTTATCTCATATATCAAACAATAAGCAAAAAATAAACCTAAAAAGTCGGACATGCGACATCGCGCGTAGGTAGATGTTTACTCAAGATTTTAAAATAACTTGCTTTTTATCAGTACATTGTATAATCAAATGTTCTACTTACCAAATAGTGTAAGTGATAATATTTATAGAGTCATAGAGGTTCATTATAAAATCTCTATATACATGTATTTACTTAAGAGGCATTTCCGCATAAACAGACTGCCAAATTAAGTCTTAATCAATCTTGACTTAGTTGACTTTAAAACAGTCAATTCAAGTTTAAGGGATTTTAATATTAGAATACAAAAGGGAGCGACTAACGCATATATAGGGCTATAAAAACTTCACACGCTCTATAACTACTCACTTTCAGTTCCAGTAAGGTTTAAATGTGCATGCCTCCAGATGAGCCCACCTATTTCAAGAAAATCAAAACGTAGAAAGATTTTTTTATAAACGAAAAAAGATTCAATACTCAGGTAATAATTTAAATGTTATTTGCGATCAACGACTGATTTCAACGAGTAAAGGCAATTCTTAAATTTTTGATGTCTTTTTGGTGTACTATACGTGGAGCCGTTTGCACTGTGTAAAATTTTAATAACGTTCTTTGTTCACTTCACAATACTTAACTTTCAAATATATATTCAAAATTTTCATGAAAATTAGCATTAATTTGGGAGGCATGCTGCTTTAATAATCATACCTGTATGAAGGTACACGTTATATCCATTATGATAAAAGTAAGAATTTAAAGATTAATTTTCAATCATAAACGAATGAAGACAGGGGAAAGTCAATTAAAATGTTTTTACATAATGTCAACAAGGTAATGTAATGGTATTCTAAAATCTAACCAAACTATAATTTGTTGCAACACATTAATTTATGTAAAATTCACGTACTTTGTGTAGGAGAGCAATCTATAATAGTTTATTTTCTATCGTTATCCTTTCAACCACTTAAAATGTTTACCTGATACTTTTAAAAACTTCCTTGTCATCAAAAATATATTTTTGATGTTTAAAATCGAGAAGCTAGTATACTACATGTATTTGAAATGCGCATTGAGTAGTCGTAACATAATATACACGATATCTCGACTTTGTTAAATCTATATAGTATTTTTCCCTTTATTTAACCCTTTAACTGCATGAGCATATTGTGAAAAAATGGTCGTTTTCATTGAAAAGCCTTCTGTTACAAGTTCAAACCTGTTATGAAACTATGAAAAAATGCTTCAGTACTGAGAAGCTTTGGCACAAAATGTTGACTGGACCAAAGCGTCTGTAATAGCATGCTCAATCTTTAATTCCTGTACCATGGCAATAGGGGACGTCTCAAAATTGCCAAAATCACTATTTTGTATTTTTTCCCATCAAAACTGATTTCAAAGTGCTGCAACTTCTCATTGGATTGAGATAGAGTAAAAGGCTTTCCAGCGTTGCTTACAGGTAACCTTACGATCAACCTGAGCCATAATTAGCCTGTCACTTGTTCAAAAATTTTCTTGAGATGAGAGGGCTGCCGCCCCTTTAAAAATCCAGAAAACAGAAAGAGCACAGCCCCTATCTGGCAACCCTTGATATACTTTTTTTTTGATAGGGGGGCGGCGCCGAAAAAGTGAACGAAAAAACAGTGTTTGGGGTCTAATAGGGCATTTTTTCACTGTTGAGGCCTAAAAAGGGGAGCGAAAAGCCGTGTCTATATGAGGTAAAGGTTAAGATATAGTGACATACTAATTAAAAGTTTAAAAAGATAACATTTTCACCATCATAAAGTAAAGAAACGCTTGCAAAAGTGGCTCAATTAATTGCCGTGGAGACGTGGTCCATGCAAGCGTTTAAATAGCTGTACACAAATCTATGTGAAGAGGTCGGACATTTCTTAGAAGGTTTTGTCCTGGGATGATAATTTGGGCTTAACGGTACTTGGAAAAGTCCATTTTAAGGATAAGTTCTGCATATTATCGAGATTGAAAGTGTCAATAACTATTTATACAGATAGTTCAATTCTAATAAGAGCGTGCACCATCGCAATGACTCAGGTGGTAAATAAACGTCACTGTAACTTGAATAATTCGAACTCGTAGGTTCGAACCCTACGCTCTGCCATGTTATTATGATGATGTTGTTATAGTTTTTCTCCCTTTTTTATTTACTTTGTCTTGTTTGAATATATTTTGTTCTTGCATTCTTCTAAATTTTTAGTTCCTTCCTTCCTTCCTTCCTTCCTTCCTTCCTTCCTTTTCATTTTTTATGCTCCCCGAAAAATTTCGGGGGAGCATATAGTCGCCGCCATGTCCGTCCGTCCGTCTTTCCGTCCGTCCGTCCGCTTTACTTGTTCGGGACATAACTTTGAAACAACAAGAGGTATCAACATGAAACTTTGTAGGTAGATAGATCTCATTGAGTAGGTGTGCAGTGCACAAAACCGTAACTCTGCCTTGCCTAATTTTTGAATTATCCCCCTTTGTTTATTTTATACTTTGAACTTTGTCCGGGACATAACTCTAAAACTATAAGAGGTATCAACATGAAACTTTGTAGGTAGATAGATCTCATTTGGTAGGTGTGCAGTGCACAAGAACCGTAACTCTGCCTTGCCTAAATTTTGAATAATCCCCCTTTGTTCATTTTTACACTTTGAACTTTGTCCGGGATATAACTCTAAATGTATAAGAGGTATCAACATGAAACTTTGTAGGTAGATAGATCTCATTAAGTAGGTGTGCAGTGCACAATAACCGTAACTCTGCCTTGCCTAATTTTTGAATTATTCCTCTTTGTTTATTTTATACTTTGAACTTTGTCAAGGACATTACTCTAAAACTATAGGCGGCATCAACATGAAACTTTGTAGGTAGATAGATCTCATTGAGTAGGTGTGCAGTGCACAAGAACCGTAACTCTGCCTTGCCTTATTTTTGAATTATTCCCCTTTGTTTATTTTTACACTTTGAACTTTGTCCAGGACATAACTCTAAAACTATAAGAGGTATCAACATGAAACTTTGTAGTCAGATAGATATCATTGAGTAGGTGTGCAGTGCACAAAAACCGTAACTCTGCCTTGCCTAATTTTGAATTGTTCCCCTTTGTTATTTTCACACTTTGAACTTTGTCCAGGACATAACTCTAAACTATAAGAGGTATCAAGATGAAACTTTGTAGGTAATTAGATCTCATTAAGTAGGTTTGCAGAAAACAAGAACTGTTACACTGTCTTGCCTACTTTTGGAGTTATTGCCCTTTGTTCATTTTGACACTTTGAACTTTGTCCGGGACATTACTCTAAAATTATAAGAGATATCAACATGAAACTTTGTAGATAGATAGGTCTCATTGGGTAGAAGTGCAGTGCTTAAGAATCATTACTCTACCTTGCCTTATTTTGAAGTTATTGCCCTTTGTTTATTTTTACTTTTTGACTTTTGTCCGGACATAACTCTAAAACTATTAGATATATCAATATGAAACTTTTAGGTAGCAAGATATCATTGGATAGAACTGCAATGCTTAAAGAACCTAAACAAAGCCTTGTCTAATTTCGGAGTTATTGCCCTTTGTTCATTTTTACACTTTGAATTTTACCCGGGACATAACTCTGAAACTATAAGAGATATCATCAGAAACGTTATAGATAGATAGATCTCATTGAAAAAAGTGCAGTGCAAAAGAACATATATCTACCTTGCCTAATTTTGGAGTTTTTTTTCCCTTTGTTCATTTTTTATACTTTCCTGTGTCCAAAACCTTCTCGCGGAGCATCACCCGGTTCAACCGGTTCTTGTTTATTTCATTTTAAAAATCAAATTATTATTTTGCCATTACAAAATATATAAATAATATTTATAATTCTAATATTGTTATATGGATCAATATAATAAGCACACTTTTATCATTATATTTTTAATATGTTTGACGTTTTCTTAAAAACTTTTTACAAAAGTGCATATTATGGTGGCATATTTCTGCCACCAGATAACCATATAACTAACTAGTTAATTAAGATGTTAACTAGTTACGTACCTAGTTAACCTCTTAATTAACTAGTTAGTTATGTGGTTAACTAGTTACGTAACTAGTTTTTTTTCAATACATAAAAAATCATAACGGGAAATAAATAAATGTTAACCTCTTAATCAACTAGTTAGTTATATGGTTATCTGGTGGCAGAAATATGCCACCATAGCATATCAACATGTGTACAAAAATATTCTATCCCACGCATTTGAAACTATTTGAAAATAAGAAAGATATTTAAAAACGCTCAGATGTAATTGTACATAATCGTGATTTAGAACATGTAAATGTACGAATATAACACTGACACCTATGCTCTGCTATTGCGCTAGGTAATGGCTAGCGCTATCAAGGCACATGAAAATATTATGTTTTGGTTGTCTTATATTGATTATGCCCCAAACACAAAATGTGGGTGGGGCTATAATGGATTCGCTTTGTCGTGTCGGTCCGTCCGTCCGTCTCCATTATCATGTCCGCTCTAAAAATCCTATACCAATTGAAGGATTTTCTTCAACTTGGCTCAAATGTTCACCTCAACAAGGGGATGTGCAGAACCCATGTTGACAATGTGTCAGGTCAAGGTCACAATTGAAGGTCAAATATCAAACAATCAAATATTAGACAGTATGTCATGTTCGCTCTGTAAGTTCTTCACTTATTGAAAGTTTTTCTTCAATCTTGGCTCAAATGTTCACTTCAACGAGGTTATGTGCAGAACCCATGTTACCCTTTGCGGCTTAAGGTCAAGGTCACACTTGAAGGTCAAAAATTGACTTAGAAAGTATTCTTAAATTTTAACATGTATTTAAATATTTTTGAAACTAGCACACAGTATTTGCTTGAAACTTAAAATATATATGTAGTGCCACAATTAAGATATGAAGGCCAAGTTTCATAACTCTGTATTGCATTTTGACAAAGTTATGCTCCCTTTTAAGCAATCAAATATTAGACAATATATCGTGTCCGCTCTATAAATCCTATCCCAGATAGCAGACAGTAGTTGGCCCAACGTTGGGCCAATTACATTTGCTTTGTTGGCCCAACACATAATGCCAACGTTGGCCCAATGTCAATTTGCTAATTGGGGCAAACGTTGGGCCAACGGTTGGTATATGGTTGGCCCAACGACTGCTTTCCTACCTTATCGTTGGCCCTCCATTGGCCAAGACTGGTTTTCCTTCCTATCGTTGCCTCTGTTGGCCAAACAACTGATTTTCCCTTCTTATTGTTGGCCCCCCGTTGGCCCACTGACTGTGTTTCCTATAATAAACATTGGCCCTTCGTTGGCCCAATGCCTTATTTTCTACTATCTAAGTTGGCTCTCAGTTGGCCTATCACTTTGTTTCCTACTCTTATTGTTGGCCCTCCATTGGACCAATTACTTGTTTCTTACTACTAACGCTGGCCCTCAGATGACAAGACCAAAAACAGCATGTCTGAGACCGTAAAATAAAAGAACATAAAATATTCTAATTACTACAATTTATTTCTAAATGTTGTTCACATATCATTTTCATTTTCTTCTCTTTGTTGTTGCAACTTTTTAGTCAGTCTCTTCCTCTGCCCGCCTCCCCTATCCTTGGCATATCTTAGCCACTCCTTCATTGTCTTCTCGATTTCTTTATGAGTAGACCCCTGTCTACTTCCTCTTACAGCATCTGAAATTTATACAGTTTACTGATTTTATTTAAATATACACTACTAATTAGAATTTACTAGTTTAAAGGCAAATAAAACTGAAAAACTGCAAACAGAGCTAAGGGATAAGACTTTGATAGTAAAGCAATATTTTAAATTACAAGTCAATAGATTTAATAGTAACAGAGATATTTGACATAATTAAAAATTTTAACCTAAAACTTTCAAGTTAAAAAGAGGCATAATTCTGTCAAAATGCAAAAAGAGTCATGATGATCATTTACAACACAAGAGTCATATCTTACACCCACGGTGTAAAATAAATTTTTAGCACCGGTGAAATCAACTTTGAAAAAGTAAAAATACAAACCTAATATGACTGTTTTAAGTCTAAGTTTTTCGAATGGTTTTTCGAGCCTTTTCCAACCCAGTTGTATTCTAGGGCAACTTCCTGAGACAAAGTGTGAGACATAACACGGCGAACATTGCTCTCCACACTATCTCCTCCAATTAGACATAAATTTGCTGTCTGAAATGAAATAAAAACAATTTTGCAGTCGGGTAAAGTAATTTGTGTTTAATGCGAAGTTACACTTTAAATTAAAATTACACAAAGTTTCGTATATACCACTACCAAATATATTAATATAAATCACCTATTTATTACTCAGAGCAGATTGTATGAGCTTAACAGTGCTAATTGTAGTACTAACTTGCAACTTAATCAAAGATTTTTTGCAGTTATCACAATAAATTCAGATGTAAAAATTATGCACATATCATATTTTAAGCTGATTAACACTGATATAATTAAATGGTTTTAATTTCATTACAAAAATCAAATTCATTCTGGCTTGTTTACCTGAAAACAATTACCAATCCGCCATTTTGTATTAATCACATGACCTGGTCACGTGGAAAGTATAACAGGTTTTAAAACACTAATTCCGTGCATGTTTAAATACATTAATATATTAGAAGGGTTTATTTTAAAGATTAAAGTAAAAAAAACTCTAGATCTACTTACATTTTTCAGTGTTGAGAAATTGCAGTCTAATTCAAATTTATTTAAATATATCTGTAAACACGTCCACGCAGAGGGAACGGATGGGTAGTGCCAAAATGATCCTATTTCCATTCATTGATTACATAAACAGAGGTTAATAAGAGTTTAGAGTGGAAGATTCCGGAGGTTTATTGTAAACATTTAGGATGGTTAATCTGTTTCAGCACATGTATAATTGCCTTAGATTATACATCAGATCTTCAAGATTTTTATAGATCTATATAGATACATCCCCTACTACTGCATATAGCCTGGGCTTTGGTCATTTCTAGACTCACAAAGTAATTATTTCTTACGTACATTTCTGATTTAATTTATATGAGTATTTCTTGAATGTGACAATATTGAAACATGGCTTCAAAAAAAAACTTTATAAATTTTAGTCTTTACTCATTGTAGTGTACTGTTTATATACAGTAAAATATCTACATGTATCTATATGTGTTTAAAAAAAAAAATTTGGGTCAGGTGCAGTAATATATTTGACGGAAATGTATCGTTGGTCAAACGTTGGCCCAACATCTGTTTTAAAGTACATATTTATCGTTATTGGGCCAATGCAGAAATGTCGCTGGCGTTAACTTATGGTTGGTTCGAAGTTGGGCCAACAACTGCATTTATAGTACATGTTAACTAGTGTTGGGCCAACCATGGCCCAACAACGATTTTCCTTTGACGATTTTCCGTGGTTGGCCCAACCACTGCATGTTTACAGGGATACTAATGGAAGAATTTTCTTCAAACTTTACTCAAATGTTCACCTCAACAAGGTTATGTGCAGAACCCATGTTACCTTTGTGTCGGCTTAAGGTCAAGGTCACACTTGAAGGTAAAAAAAAAATGACTTAGAAATGTTCTTATATCTTAACATATACTTGAATATTTTTGAAACTAGCACAGGTATTTGCTTGAAACTTAAAATATAAATGTAGTGCCACAATTAAGATATGCAGGTCAAGTTTTATACTCTGTATTGCATTTTGACAAAGTTATGCTCCCTTTTAAAGTCTTTAAATTTACGTACAATCAATACTAGACAATATGTCGTGTCCGCTCTATAAATTCTATACTAATGGAAGGATTTTCTTCAAACTTGACTCAAATGTTCACCCCAACAGGGCAATGTGTAGAACATATCTTACCCTTGTGCCAGCTTAAGGTCAAGGCCAAACTTGAAGGTCAAAAATTGACTTAGAAAATGTTCTTAAATTTTAACATGTACTTGAATATTTCTAAAACTAGAACAGATAACATTTGAAACTTCAAATATATACGAAGTGTCGCAAGTAAGATATGCAGGTCAAGTTTCAAAACTGAAAAAGTGGGGGAATAACTTTGTATTGCATTTTGACAAAGTTAAGTCCATCTTTATGTCTTTAAATTTATTTACTATAATATTTCTTAAACCAGAACAGATATTTACTTGAAACTTAAAATTTATATGAATGGTTACAAGCAAGCTCAGTTGACGAAAAATTATACAATTCCATTGAATTATGACACAAGTTATACCCCTTTTAGGCTTAGAAAATGTTCTGATATAACCATTAATACTTAAATGTTTCTGAAACTAGAACAGAATCTGATATTCACTTGAAACTATATAACATATAGAGGGTCAGAAGTAAGCTCAATATGCAAAGGTTTTCCACTCTTAATTACATTTTGACATAATTATGCTATTTTCTTAACTTCACTACTTTTATTTGTTTTAGTACAATTGGGAAAATGAAAGGTTATTTGTAACTTTTTCGAACATGATTTGACAATATATATGTATACTACTATATTTATTTCATATATTTATCAAATTTAAAAAGTGGAGGTGAAAAGACCAGGGTTTTGAGGGTGAAACGTCCAGGGGTGAAACATCCAGGTGGTGTAAAGTCCTATACGATTACCCGTCTTTTTTTTCACTTTTTATGTCTATGTATTTGTGCCGCTAAAGTTATTCTCTTAACCATTTCTGTCAAGGACATTGGTGGGGGTATGAATCGCATTCAGCGATAATTCTAGTTAGGCTTCAGCCTACCTTAATTTTTTGGCATTGTTATTAATCTTTCTTAATATGAAAACAAAGGCTCAATTTATCATCCTGTGACAGTAGCAAACGGTTACTTTGAGTTATTTTACATTAAGGGGTTTTAGACTTGAGCTATATGCATAGTACTTAGTATTATCACGGATTTATATTACATCCGTGGTATTATTTTACTTATCCTCAAACAATTATAGACGACCTTGAAAAGGTTACTCGAATATAAGTATATTAAAATGTAATGTAAAATGTAGATATACAACATGTTAATGAAAATTCAAAAAATAATCCAGTTTTAAAGAATGGCACACCATTTTAATAAGTTTAATCACACCCTTTTGTATATTTTTAAAATTGTATCATAGATGTACAATTTTAGTGTGATGAAAACCTAAATATTGCGATTTTGCGCAGTGTGTCAATTAAAAAATAAGTACAACCATAAGTAATTGGTGGCTGTACCAGTTGAATACCACCCACAACTATCAACAAGATACACAAACCAAGAAGAACAACCTACCAGCTAACATCACAACTGTGGACAACCTGGACAGTTTTAAAACTGCTGTCCAGTCTTACGTATTTGTGTAAATTATTAAACATCGTGTATAGTGTACAAACATGTTTGGATTTTACTTCACACTACGTTTTCACATTATTTTAACTCGAACGCCTGGTGCCGCACATGGGGGACAGGTTTTTAGCCCACGTACGTTTTATGGAGCACAATTCACATCACCACTCGTCGCTGATGTCTGCACAGCGGATTTACAGACGAGTTCATCATAGAAGTAGAAGTAGAAGAAATGCAAACTCAACTAGGTGCTGTGGGAGGAGGGGTGGGGCGGAGGGGGAGTAGATGTTGCACTTTAATAAATTGTCTAGCTGTTATGAACAGACCAAATTTAACTCTCTGTTTTCATTGATCCAGAGACTGGTACCAGAATTGTTTTCTTATGATTATATAAATTGGAGAGAAAACCATTTACAAGTGTACTTCAAGACAAAGTGAGTGCGGTTAATATAAAAAAAATAGAAATGTAAAAGAAATGCTTGACATCCTTTCTTCTCTCAATTTAGACGGTAACTCTATTAGTGTGTTCCGGCCTTATTAGATTTTTAACAAAACAAAATTATTACGTAGCGGATTTCAAGTTGCCCGGATGTCACACGTCCCCGGAAGTGACCTATCTAAAATGGCGAAAGGTAGAGTATTTGAAACTCAGTTATTTAAAACAGTTGACAATGCCTTTTTCACCTGTTTTTCCATGTGTTATTCATTGCAAAGTTCTGAGCTAACAATAATGTTAGCAATGCTCAAATTTGTTGTCATAGATAAGCTGTATTTCCGAACATTTTGTCGATAACAATGAGCCGGTATATCTGGCGTTGCCACGTGTAAAAAGTACCGAAATTGCTTTCCATGTCCGATAAAGCTACTATTGCTATCTATAAAACTGAAGATGAACCTAATCAGATGGTTTTGTAAGTGAAACAGACAGCTTTATTTTTAAATCTGTGATAAAACTGGCTTGACAGATGAATAATTTGGGATTTCCAAAGGGAAGAAAAATTATAGTGGCTATATCCTGGAACATCTACATTATACTGCCTTACAATCAATTCTGATTATGACTAGCAGGCAATGGAAATTAGAGATCACGGGGTCTAATCCAGGAGGGTAATTTTTCACATATAGTGTCAGTGAGAAATGACCTTCCACTATCTGTGAAAAAAAGTCTTTGATAATCTTTCATTTTCTGTTAACAGGGTCAGCAAAATCTGATTTTGACTGACTTGTCCGTTTTTATGTGAAGCATTTTTCAATTGTGCGGATGATATTTACATATATAGTAATTTGTCGAAAATGTTCACTTGTCCGTACAGGCTGTGGGACAATCTGGCCAATAGGTCATTTGATTTTGCTGGCCCTGGTTATACTAAACTCTTAACTAGTTAAGTTTAAGTGTTAAAGCTGAAGAAAACATCAACATTCACGACTGTCTTACATTTATTTCAGGTTCAGTGTGTTATATCTGTTTTGCTGTGGCTGTGGTTGGTCAGGCACTGACTCCGTCCACATTTCTGACCACTGTGGACAGAGAGAGATTGAGGTCTGTGTTTGAATCAGCACAACCATACACTGATGCTGCCAATGCACATTATTCCATCTTGGGTCTTAAACTGCTTGGAGCAACAATTCCCAAGGAGCAGGTAATTAAATGACTTCTGGACACACTAAATGCATCATATAAGTTGGACTTTTCTTGCTTTATCTGCATAATGTGAATACAAAGAATGCCTGATTTATGACAGATAACCTTGAAGGTAAATTTATATAATATGCATGTATGCTGATCTTGTATATCAGATCTCTTAATTGACATTGTTAAAGTAAAAAAAAATAGTAGAAATTTGATTTTGTTTTGTTTTATTTAATCCCTCTGGCTGACACAAGTGACTTTCCGACTTTAATGAGTAGCACCTCAGTTCTTCAGTAAGCTAGCTGGATAGTTTCATTCCCCTGGCAAGATACAAAACCATCGTGAAAAGGGGCCAGTAATTTGAAGTTGGTGACATAGGCATCAAGAAATTTTGTAAATGTAAGCAAATGTGAATATTTTTTATTGTAATCATTTCAGGAGGTATGCAGATCTGTAACCTCATCTGTAGAGGCCAACAGTGTAGCATCCTGGTTCCACGCCTCCTCAGCAGCCAAAGCTTTGTCTGGATGTAAACTTTCCCCAGGAAATGCTGAAAAACTTCTCACCGCTGCAGTAGCTGAGGACAGCAGTGTTGCTGATATCTATTATGCTTACTTCGCATTGAAAAATCTAGGTCTTGCAGGTAATGTCATTTATGTTCAGATAATGACTTTCTTATCAGGTCTTCTGACTGAAAAACTCTAGCAGTTTTATTAATGAATATATGCTGGTGTGTGCTTAAATCCTACATTATCCAAGTAGTTTCAACCAACTTTCACAGAATGGCTAAATTATCAAGTGAGAAATAAGGAAATTATGTTAAGGAGAGGGAAAAAAAGAGACAAATTCATAACAACAATAGACCGCCTCTGTGGTCGAGAGGTTAGAGTCGATGACTTCTAATCCAGTTACCTCTCTGGCGTGGGTTCGATCCCCCGGAGATGCTTTGGTAGTTTAGCACGGCGGAAGGTAGTCTAGTACTGGTGTAACTCTCCAGGAACGTTGGTTAGGAAACTACCCACCTATATGACTGAAATACTGTTTGAAAAAGGCGTAAATTGAAACAAACAAACATAACAACAACCAAAGTGGTAAAAGTAAAATGAATGTTTGAATGATGTTTATTTCTTTATATGATTAGAGCGGACTGAATTTTTAATTTTCGTTACTGTATGACAAGACAAGTGTTTTACCTTCCTGTTTAGCCTTCTTCCCGGTTATTAGAAATTTCTGTTTTCATTCTGTCCTTCCGTCATTCCGTCGTCATCAGTTTCCGTTCATTATCTTAGTAACGGTTGCACACATTCAACTCAAATTTGCCATATAGATATGTCATGACAAAATACAGGTCAAGTTCGAATTTGGTCATGGTTTGATGATTTTTGGCAGAGTTATGCCCCTTTTACTTTGAAAATAATATGAAATTTTCAGTTTCCGTTCATTATTCTCCCCATGGGTACAACACATTCAACTCAAACTTGACATATGGATATGTCATGAGAAAATACAGGTCAAGTTCGAATTTGGTCATGGTTCGATGATTTTTGGCAGAGTTATGCCCCTTTTACTTTGAAAATAATATGAAATTTTCAGTTTCCGTTCATTATTCTCCCCATTGGTACAACACATTCAACTCAAACTTGACATATGGATATGTCATGAGAAAATACAGGTCAAGTTCGAATTTGGTCATGGTTCAATGATTTTTGGCAGGGTTATGCCCCTTTTACTTTGAAAATAATATGAAATTTTCAGTTTCCGTTCATTATCTCCCCAACGGCAGTGTTCGAAATTAGCAGTAGTCCTATAGCCCCTGACTACTAAATTTCTCCTCGGGCTACCAACTTTTCACAGTAACAAGCCCGACCAGGCTACTGTATTTTCAGAGCCAATATAAACAACTGTTTTGAACAAATGAATTGTGCTAGTGAAATGTCTTTTGGGCTAGTGAATTTTCCAATCTGGTAGTCCGAAAAGCCTAGCTGATTCAAATCCTAATTTCTTACACTGCAACGGTACAACACATTGAACTCAAGCTTGACATATGGATACAACAAAGGAATGCGCAGGTCAAGTCTAAATTTGGTCATGGTTCAATGATTTTTTGCAGAGTTATGCCCCTTTCACTTTGAATATAAAATGAAATTTTCAGTTTCTGTTTATTATCTCCCCAACAGTATTACACATTCAACTCAAATTTGACATATGGACATGTCAATGGAATGTGCAGGTCAAGTTCAAATTTTGTCATGGTTCAATGATTTTTGGCAGAGAAATGCCCCTTTCTCTTTGAAAATAATATGAAATTTTCAGTTTCCGTTCATTATCTCCCCAACGGTACAATACATTCAAGTCAAACTTGACATATGGATATGTCATGAGAAAATACAGGTCAAGTTTGAATTTGGTCATGGTTCGATGATTTTTGGCAGAGTTATGCCTCTTTAACTTTGGAAAATTTGGAAAAAGAAAATTTTCAGTTTCCCATTCATTATCTCCCCAACAGTTGTACATATTCAACTCAAATTAAAGATATGGATATGTCATAAGAATGCATTGGTCAATTTAGAATTTGGTCATGGTTTGATGATAGCTGACAAAGTTATCCCTTTTGAACTTTGAAAAAAAATCAGAAATTTTAAGTTTCCGTTCATTATCTCCCCAATGGTTGTACGCATTCAACTCAAATTTAACATATAGATACATCTTAGGAATAAGCAGTTTAAGTGTGAATTTGGTCGTGGTTCAATGATTTTGGACAAACTTATCTTTCCTGAATGTTGGAAAAATTTTGAATTTTCATTTTCGGCACTCATACTTTTGTGGAAAATTAATGTATGTAGCCATTATTTTGGCTACAAATATGCAATTTACAAAAGGTTAAGACTGAATAATTTCAGTGCCTCCAACAATGTATAATCAAAGCACAGAAGGCGCTGAATTTGTTTGGGTCTCAGAATGTAAGAAATGTACAGGTTGTGAGATTATATGTATAGTGCCACCAATGCTTTCCAGCGTTTTAATTGTAGTAAATTGGCTATAAGACTGATTGCAACACTGATATTCAATCCAATGTTTATTTGACTTAAACAATTTGAAAAAAAAAATGAGTTGCCTTTACTGGGATTTGAACTCCAGGCCTCTCGCTTCCTAAGCGAGCGTGAAAACCATTCAGCCACGGTGAATTTATATGTGAAGGGCCTGAAGAAAACCATATTATTCGATCTAAATTAGGGCTTGTAACGACTTTAACTGTTGTTTAACACAGATGTAAATAATCCTGGAGCTTACTATAAGCATGTATATTATAAAGAATCAAAGGGCTGCAAGTTCTGTGGTATTTTCTGATCTTTGCAATCTAAATCGTACTGTATATCTGTATGTATTTTCCTGTATAAGTTTATTTTTATGTATTATAATTCATTTTGCTAGGCACCAGAGTTTGATACATACGGACTTCTACATAACTAGAGTTGCATCAAAAAATCATTATGTCTCCCCCACCTCGGGGGGAGACATATTGTTTTTGCCCTGTCCGTCCGTCAGTCTGTCCGTCCGTCAGTCCGTCCGTCCATTCTTCGTTTCCGGACGATAACTAGAGTTCCTTTTGACCTACAGCCCTCAAACTTCATAGGATGATTGGTCTTATAGAGCTTGATGATCCCTATTGTTTTTGGGGTCAGTAGGTCAAAGGTCAAGGTCACACTGACCGTTGGTCAATTTTCTCGTTTCCGGATGATAACTAGAGTTCCTTTAGACCTACAGACCTCAAACTTCATAGGATGATTGGTCTTATTGAGCAGATGATCCCTATTGTTTTTTGGGGTCAGTAGTTCAAAGGTCAAGGTCACAGTGACCGTTGGTCAATTTCTCGTTTCCGGAATGATAACTAGAGTTCCTTTTTGACCTACAGCCCTCTCAAACTTCATAGGATGATTGGTCTTATAGAGCAGATGATCCCTATTGTTTTTGGGGTCAGTAGGTCAAAGGTCAAGGTCACAGTGACCGTTGGTCAATTTTCCATTTCCGGATGATAACTAGAGTTCCTTTTGACCTACAACCCTCAAACTTCATAGGATGATTGGTCTTATTAATCAACCTTGTATATAAACCTCCGTCATTGCCGATTAACTTGTTCCTTCAAAAGCTTACCCTTGTCTTGGAAAATTCACCAACAGAAAAACTGCATAGTTCTAGGAGACTTCAACATTGACCTCATTCAATATTTAGAACATCCATTGACCCACACTATGTTACGACATCGCTTTAAACAAATAATAAACAAGGCTACTACAGCACACAACACACTTATTGACCATATCTACCAGAGAGGCTTGATTGTGAAAACGAGTGGAGTCATCCCAACACACTACAGTTAACATGATTTGACATACATTGAAATTTGAGTTGTCTTTCAATAGTGTAAAAAATCTGACAATATGAACGTTTGTTTCAAGTATCATCAAAATCCTTCAAAGGGTTGAAGAGTTATGGAGCAGACACAATTTCCTTTAATTTCGTTTGTGAAACTATATATGATATGACATTCAAGTGTCAAGTAAGACCTTGACCTTGGAACCAGCCATACGAAACATGTACTCTACACGTTCTCTGGATGTGGTGAATTTTTGTTTCAAGTATCTACCAGAGAGGCTTCATTGTGAAAACGAGTGGAGTCATCCCAACACACTACAGTTATCATGATTTTACATACATTGTAATTTGAGTTGTCTTTCAATAGTGTAAAAAAATCTGACAATATGAACGTTTGTTTCAAGTATCATCAAAATCCTTTAAAGGTTTGAAGAATTATGGAGCAGACACAATTTCATTTAATTTCATTTGTGAAACTATATATGATATGACCATCAAGTGCAATTTCGTTTGACACCCGCCTGCCATACGCTGATTGAATAACCAGGATTTTCAAAATTGAATACCTGGTTAAAAACAAACAGTTTAGGAAGCATCTTCTCATACAACCTTAACAATAGAAACCATCCATAGACAGCCTTCATTGAAGTGACTACCGGGTATTTACATTATCTTATCTCCATTTCCATTCCGGTTTCCATTCACAGTTATTCTCAGCAGTGGGGGAGACATGCGCTTTTTTACAAAAGCATCCTCTAGTTTATGTTCATTTTTTACGACAGCCACACTTTATCCTTGCATATCATGGCTACTTCCTTAACAAAGACACTTAAAAAAGAATTAAAAAAAAAAAGTTTCCTCGACTGGGATTTGAACTCCAGACCTCTCACTAAGCGAGCGCGTTACCCCTGCACCACGGAGAAGTTATACAAACAATGTCAGAATAACATCAAGTCATTCTAAATTTAGAACTTCCATTGCATTTCGGGTTTGTAATCCTTATTAATTTCGAGGTATTTTGTTCAGGGTAAACCTGTTGTTTAAAATTGAAGTAAATAATTTAGCGAAAATCTTCTCGCCCACACAGTCCGACATGTAGAATCTATATATTCCACTACTCGGTTTGTGTAGTATTCGGTAATCGACATCGCTAAAAATAGAATTTTCATTGATAAAATCATATTCATCCGCGTAATTTGTGATTGTGCATTTATTGACAATTCTATAAGCCAACGCTATTTTTAAACTTTGAATGCGTTGTAATTTGTTGGATACTTGTAACAAAATAAAAATATTTCTTTCTTTTAAATCGCTAGTTTAAAGCTGTTTTGAGAACTACTTGTTGTTAGGTTTGTCGTAAACTTCTGTGTCAGAGATTGAATGTCCGCTTTGTATTTACTTATTTTCGATCAGAAATACAATAAAACAATATTAGAAATATTTGACCATTCGGGAATTATTTTGCTTGAATATAGATGTGCCTGTCTTTGACCATCTTTACGCAGTGATCTCCCCTGAATTTTTCGGCGTTAGTGTTACATATAAAGGGAAGTAACCGCTTCAAAAAAGTGGACTACTTTCGGCATTTACAATTAACAGCATTAGACTCTGAAATTTCGCTACCATTATTTGTTTGGTCTGACGACCCAAACAAATAAAAATGATTTGTGTTAACATTGAAAAGTTTAAGGGGCTTTGAACTTAAAATGAAAAAAATACTAAACATGTAACATCTGAAATTTTGGCTTCATACAGGGGCATCCGTGGCATGATGACACATTGGGATGATTTCTAGTTCTTTAATGGATTCATATCAGTATACTTTTTGGATATCAGTCAGTAGTATAATTTATATTGATGTTGTATTTTTTCAGTTGATGGAAAGAAAGTCTTGGCAGCTCTCACAGAGGCTTTAAAGAAAGACGATTCTCCATTGAGGTAAATAGAAACTGGCAAATCAATTTCTAACTTCAAAAAAATTCAGCTCTATTTATAATCTATGGAAACAGATTATCCCCAGCCTTTGCCAAAAAGTAAAAATGGAATGTGAAGAGAACATCCCAGAATTTATGTGTCTGTGCATGTGATTTTCATTTCAAATCAAAATGTGCTCACTGTAAGCACCTGTTGCATGTTATAAGCTCTTGCTATTGCAGAATTTACTGTATGCTTATTGCTTAACACTGAAAATGATTGTTACTCAGGAGTATTTTTTATACCACTGTCTACTCTTAAATTTTCATAGGCTACCTTTGAAATTGATTATGTTGAATGAGTATGGTTAAAGTAATCATTTTGTGTTCCAGTTTTCTATTGCCATTTTTGCCTATTTTTTCCAGTCTTTTTTAACAAATATAATATTCTACATTTACAGTCATAGCTATGCATTCCGTGTGGCCACAGAGCTCAATACAGATCTCAACAAATATTTTGATTTGATAGAAGATGTTGTCGCCCAAGCTGATGAGGTTGATGACAAATATCTGCAGGTAAACAGATTGTTATTTCATGTTTTTATTTGCTGTTTGTTTTGGCAAAAATAACATTTTTTGTGTTGTTTGAATAGGGAGATTGTTGTGACAGTGCAGTTCTGAAACAAGCTAGAAAGGTATTTGTAAAGACTCATGTGAAGTAAAAAATGTGCAGTTATATATAGAGTGAAATGTAGAAGGTTGAAATAAAATTATTCAAAATCTGAAATCAATTTACAGTGTATGGTTGTCTTGTATTTATTTTAGATTTTAGATTTATTTTATATTAGTGTATTCTAATAAAAGTGATTGTTCCCTGTTGTTGAGCCTATAACTTTACCAATCAAATAGTAAATATTTCTAAATTTATATAATGTATATATATATATATATATATATATATATATATATATATATATATTATATATATATATATATTATATATAATATATATATATATATATATATAAATATAAAGGCCTTACATGGAGATAGTTTGTTATATGTTTGAGAAATTTTTTTATGTAAAGTGGAGAATCACGGGCTGAATATTGCTAAGCTTTTTTTTTCTGGAAAAAAAAACTGGACTAAAAAGATGAATAGTTACATTGAATGGAGTGTAAAGAATTACAACCATGCTTTCATGTTTTGTCTTCATATACGTATTCAAGTAAATACATTATTTTGTATTACAGTTTGAAGGTGGACTATTTGTCTCTGCATCAGTTGTAGATAGCTCATATAAACTAGCAGGAAAAGTTGGCAAAGCTCCAACTATATCTCAGGTCAGTCTGAAATTAACAATTATCTACATAATAGGTTTAGTAGCAAGTGATATATTTCGTCTGTCCTTTGTGTTATGTTTTCAATGTATTCATTTAAAAAAAAAATAAAAAAAATTTAATTTAGTAATGTGTAATGCAGGAAAGGTCTATTAAAGAAATTTATCAATAAAATATATAAATAAAAATTGAGTAATACTGTTCATTGGTATCTTATTAGTAGCTGACATGGAAAAAATTGAGTTTTTCTTGCAACTCTCACCAGTGTCTTACAAGATTTATCAACCAAAATAAAGATCAGAAAGGATTTGACTGTTAGTCAACTAAAGTATTCAGTTAGATAAATAATTCAGGGTTTCCTTGATGAATGTAAGAAATGTTTTCCAATATTTGTAAGACGCTTATTTTCTCCTTATGGTAAACAAGGCTAAGTGTCATACATGTATTTTCACTTGAATAAAATATTGAACATTTTATTTCACCAACATAAGAATGTTAAAGACTATAAAGATATTTAAGGCTGCCTATAATTTATAAGAATGTTTCGTTTTACATGACTGGAGTACATGGATTGAAAAATCATTAAAAATCATGTTTGTAAATTTGCTATGAAAAGTTTGTTATGATGTCTGTTATTAATATTTTTCAGGATAAAGTATTGAAGTTTGCTAATTACTTTATGAGCCGTAAGCATGTACATCAGCTGAAATCCGCATACGCTCTTCTCTCTGCCGTCAACACACTCACTGATAACAAGGTAAAACTATGCCATTTGTATGTTAACAATTCTTTCGCTCATCATAGGATTCCAGTAGCTATAAATAGACATCAAGATTTTGTCTTTCAAGATTGATGATAGAGGAATATTTCAATTAAGGAGCCAGTCCATAGTTTCAGAAATGCACAGAATATAACCTGAGGTCTTTCTTTGCTACTTTAGATCACAGATCACCACATAACCTATGAAGTGTTGGTGTTGTTAAAAGATTAACAAAATATATATAAATACCATTAGTAAAGTTAATTCTTACCATATTTACAGTTCCATGTGCCAGTAGCTGTAACTCTTGATAGCCAGGTGTCAGTAACTTCAACGAAGCCATCAGTTCAGGTAATTTCATCTATTATTGATATTTGAATATATGTTTTGACTTTTGCTACGCTGTCTGTGGTTTTTACATTTTTGATAAAAGACTAGTGTAAATTTAAAGACCTTACTTTTACCTGAAGTGTTACATTTATTCATATATTTATGTACACAGAATAAAAAAGAAAACAATTTGTCTGATACCTTACTTGTCTGATATTCATGAAACTTTAACCATATCGATCATTAATGTAGTATTTTTGCGATATTAGTAAAACAAAGAGCTTTGAACTTGTCTTTTCTGAAAATTGTTCTGGAAAGTTTTGCTGGAAAACCTGTCAATGTTTGTATTTAATTAACTAGTGAAAAAAATACTCCCAAAGAAGTAGTTTAAATGAACTTTACTTTTAATTTCTATAAAATACTTGATTAGCTGTGAATTTCAAACTTGATATTGTTAAACAGGATTTTATCACCAAAATGCAGTCAGCATAGTTAAGCAAGATTAGACTGCTATAATGTACAGACAGCCGGCTCTATACTGGTGACATAGACAGGTTAAAAACACCACTTGCACTGACAAGGTTGCTGGAAATATAAAAAATTGTTGATAAGTTTGAATCGTTGAGTTGTAAGTTTCTATTTTGAATGTTTTTAACTTTGACAGGTTAGAGTAACCAACTTAATGGGAGGCAGTCTAGGTAAACTAACAGTTACTGCTGATAGTGCTAAGAATATGGGAGACCAGTCTGTTGTTGTTAACAAGAAACAATTCAAGGCCACAAAAGAAGAGTAAGTGACTCAAATTGACTTCTTTTTTAGCCAAACTATATATAAACATGTATGGAGAAGAACTAATGCACAAAGTTTTCCATTCAACAAGAGGCAACTATTTTTTCAATTGTTAACCTCCTGAATTTCTTAAACAAGATTGTCCAGCTTCTATTATGTCCAAATACTATTCGTGGATAGCAAGATGAACATTGTAAGTTGGTTAGGCAACGGTTTAGAGCCTGGTCAGATTGTAATGTTATGTACATGCTGGACTTGATCTATATTGGTGACCAGAATCACTTAAGATTATAGCCTGGTTAGATTTATACAATTTTAACGTGACTCCTCAGTATTTTAAGTCTGATTCATAGAACTGTGAAATTTTAGAGTCTAGAGAGGATAAAATTTGCAATCATGAATTCCTTATTTTGACCCACTTGCTACTAAATGCATACATAAGACAGAAATTTTTCTATTTATAACTGTAGATCCCTGTATGAGATGGACTTCATGGCAAATAAACCCTCCAGTGGCTTCTATAAGGTAACTATTAGTGTAGAGGCCCAGAAAGCTGACAGTAGGCTCATTGGTACATCAGGGGCATCGGTCACTGTCAAGGTCACTACTCAGATAGCTGTGGAAAGTGTCGAGATTGGTGTCGCTGATAAGGATCAAGGTTCAGCTCCTAAACCATCCAGGTAAAGTTAATTTTGTATGATTTTGGTAAAGATTCAAATAAGGTTAGTTTTGTCATTATGAGACAAATTTCAATTGCAAACCAACTTGAGAAAGTTTAGCATATGATAACATATAATTATTGTAGATACATACGGCGTGATGTTTTAGTTACGACCATTTCTTGAAATATTTTTATTTTGTCTTGGAACAGAATTCAGTATCCAGAGAAGGTAAAGACCACTCTCGAAGCGGACTTCCATCAGAAGTTGATCATGAAATTTACATTGAAGGACAAATCATCTGGCAAAGCTTTCGCTGCTCATCAAACATTTGTCAAACTTACAAACTTGGAATCCAAACAAGAAATAATCTTTGTAGCCGAGGCAGATTCTAGCAATGTGAATAAGTTTGATCTGGTATGTATTACATGTATTGGTTTACATATGTTTTAATTAACCTTGATTATTGGTAACTTGATTTATTCCTGGGGCCATTTTGTGGACACTTTACACTTCAATATTGTTATCATTAAAGAAAACAGCATTCTAAATATAAATAAAATGCAACTCTTGATATTAATTTTCTGTGCTCTCATTACTACAATGCAACCTCAGCAGTGTAGCCCTTGGTAGACCAATCTAGTCTTTACAATAACAGTATTATTTATTCCCCAAAGAAATTTTTTTATGATAATTGAACCTCAGACAGGCTCTGCTCTTTAAAACGATAAAAAATTTCGTCTTTTAAAGGGCGATGCTCTGACAGGTTCATAGAGTAAAGATTCAGTTCTTCATGTATTTTGATGCAATTCAATTGCTAAGGCCGCTATTCCATTTATACGTGATCAGTGGTCCGCGTCCGTCATCCGCATCCGTTACCGATTCGCTAATCAAAGAATACGTTGAATCTATTCCTTTTGTCCGTTTACCATCCGCTTCCGCGACGGCATCCGCGATGTTTCGCAGGTTGAGCGATTTTTTACGGACGCGGACAGTCACTGACATGTCTCATCCCTACAAAATGCCTCGAACGAAATTAAATACTTTATCGATTTCGAAAGAAAATACTAAAGAAGTCACCAAAATAGTGTAGGAGAACATATAAGTTTATGATGCAGCAATGACAGATTAAAAAAACAACATCTGGTCATCGGTTGCTAAAGAGATGTTATTTGAAAACCTAACTGATATTCAATGTTTGTTACCTAATAGGGTATGTAAGTCTCGTCATGTGACTTGCGAGATTTCACGATATTTTGCACTTCCGGGTACAAACAAACATCAACAACATTGCTTATCTATATTGGGTAATACTTACATGTATGCCGGTGGGAAAGTAAAACTTACATGGAAAAGCAAATGATATGTGGAAATTGGCAGAGTTTTTTGTTTTGTAACGAAATGCAAATGGTTTCATCTTGTGAACAAGTATCAATGAAAGACAACTTCGTATAATCTTCAGGTGGGTGTGTCATTTCAAATTCAGTTTATCCCAATAAATGTTGTAATATTTTCATTTCCATGTAAATCTAATAAATTTGTTTTTTGATACATCATTCGCATCTGACACCAGACTGCCGAATTTGATTTTATCAATTTTCTATGGCGCTACCTGATTATCTCTCAGAAGTATAAAATGTTTAGAAATTTCGGACAGCGCATATTTCGGATAAACGTTTCAATTTGATTATCAGTGTGTTTTAGTTGAATATATTTTCTTCCAACTGAAAATATTATTTATTTATAATTATTATCTTTATAAAGCACAAACAGTCAAGCTGTATATAACCAATTTAAATTGTCATAAAATTCAATGAAATATTTTGCTCCTGTATTTAGACTGAGGACAGTGGTGAGATGAAAGACGTGAACTGGTATCCGATGTAAATACACATGCATGCTCTGCTGTAAAATCGTTTTGGTAAGAAATATATACTTAAAGCTACTTAAACTACATTAATGAAAAATAAATATTATTGTATTACATATAATGTTCTCTTTTTTTTTTTAAATAATTACAGTGTAGCTAAATAAACAAACAGTATGGCATGTGTAGTTAATTCATGTTAAATACTGTTTAAAGTATTTTTCTCAAGTGAGTGGGTCATATTTTTTAGTTAAACTAGGACACCAAGGAGTGTTTCTTCCTTTTCAACATTATTTTCTATTCATGACAATATGAAAATGCTTGAAATTTATAGCTGACTCAATTATTATTGCTTTCAACTCATGATAAATTTTCTTTATATACAGGTATGTGATTTCTTGGTTGGATCTTGAGTACTTGTCATGGCTCTTGATTTTTTTGGAGTGTTCACCATCAGATTAGAAGTCAAATAGTGATACCACCAGGCATAGTTGAAAGGAAATGTCCATACACAGTCTTGGAGTACATAGTGGTAGAGACATGCCAGTCCATTACATATTTTGACTGAATTAAAGCTTCTTAAAGCCTCCATGTCTTTGTGTAAACTGTCTGACTGAATGTTTGTATTCTAATAAAAAACTAAGGTTGAAGACACTTCAAAGATATATGTCAGTGTAAAAATGTTATTTAAACAAAATATCTGTCTTTGGTTAGAAATAAATAACCTGTCTTTATTAGAAATAATTAACCTGTCATTTGTAACTTTGTATTAACTTAATTATTCAAAGATAATTTATCTTCTGCAAATGGCTGCCCAAAACAGTTTCAACCAGGCCCATCATGTAGTTTCAAAACAGTTAAGATAAATTTGTTATAAATAGACTTGTAAAGTAACAGGAATGGTAAAAAGATAAATGTTCAGCATTAAAATTGTTTCTATCTTGAATTGAGTTTCATTCTATATTATCACCCATGATCACTGGCAATTGTAAAAGTAATGTAATCTTTAACCATTATTTAAATATCATAAAAATTCATCTCAAAGAAAAACTTGTTTTCTGAGGCAAGATGGTGAAAATTCCTTCCAAGTTATAGCCTTTCACTGCTCTTAGAAAAGCCATGATTTGCATTTGTACATGGGCAGGAGTAATACCAGAGTAAACAAAATTAAAATGTAATTCATCTGTGTTGAGTATTCTGTAGCAAAACACCTAGCTTGCTAGCCCTTTGTAAGCCCAAGGGTCTTCTCTCTCTTTAATTGGGAGAAGACTTTGCAATTCCCTGGGCATTCCTTGAAGATTTTAGTAATCAGAGGGGTAGTATTACAATACCATATACTTCTTTGGGTTTCAAAAATTACCTGTTTTATAATGTATTGAACCTGTTTGACATTTGAACCAAAAGTGAATTTTATCTATTACAATACATGCAAAACCTTAGGGTTTGCCCACTTGATTACAAAACAATTACATCACTTGATACATTAAATAATACCCATTGGAACTGTTTAAAAAAAATTGTCAATGTTTCAAAAAAAACAACAACAAAAACACCACACAATGGCTTTTAACTTCTGTTCCATGTACATATTGTGTAAATGTTAGTCCATTGAAGAGTGTCAAGACTTTTCATCAATATTATTTAGATAGTGTCTGCTTTTCCGATTTCAGGACAGACAAAAATTCAAATGACTAAATGCATAGGTATTTTAATATTAAGTCAATGCTTTTTGCATATTCGAAAAAGCAATTCTTAAGCCATTTGCCTGTTAGTGAGGAAATTTTGAAATAAGTTTTACACAGTGAACACTTATTTGCACGAGATGAATGGACTCTTTATGATCCCAAGTGAACTGCCAAAAAAATATATGCCCAAATAGTATAAAACAAAAAACAGTTCATAAGTTTAATAAACTTTTTATTTTTACACAATTTTATAGTGCAACCTGCTTAGCATATATATCACACTGATTTTCTCAGTGGGAAGAAAAATCTTCAGGAAAAGCACTTGGAATTATTATTAGTTATTTGGACAATGGTAAACTTTAACACGTGAATGTTCTACTGATTACAAGAAATAAGAATATTTTCCTTTTTTACAAATGTTAAAGACCTTTGAAAATTAACCCATGAACAAAATTTATCATAGAGTTATAAATTTCATATTCTAATTTGAAAAAAATGTTTTTCAGCTTGATAATCAAAGCTTTGAATGCAAATTTGTGGGGAGGCTTATAAATGATTTACCCTCACAATTTATTAGGTAGTAGATGATATATAATATTTTTGGGCTAATCTTTTACTTCATAGTCATTTAATGTTTCAATAAATGTTTCATAATGACTATACTGTGATTCCATGAAAAAACCTTATCTCTGGTGTGTTTATCAGCTTTGGTATATAATTTAGAGTATCTAGTTTTTAATACTTTAAAAACTGCAATGAATTGTGGATATTTTACTCTGTTTCTATCATTGGACCCATTAACATGTTAACAAGATCATAGTGTCAAACTACCATTTAAAATTCTAAATCTTTATACATTAAGATTTTTGTGCTGGATGTCAATTCATCTTCTTCAGGAAAGTTACATTTGACTATTCCCAGTGGCTTTTTAATTAAACTAATATTTCACTGGTTAACTGTGGTTTTTCTCTGATATCATTCTCAAATTAAGGAACTGGAAGATGGTAGTTGCAATAAAGGTCTTTCAATTTGGACAAATCCTCCTTCATCTTTTCCCTTTTTATCTGCCAAGAAATTGAAAAATCAATAAATATGTTGTTTACAAGTGTAAGACACTAGAAATGATACTTACATTACATTTATATTAAAAGCTGGTCCATTGATTGACAGAAAAATTTCATATTTTGAAGTTTTAAATAAAACATTTAAAGATAAACAACAACACATAATATATATAAGTAAAAAATTATTGATCTTCTTTGAATGGTGAAAACATGACTATTTTTTTAATGTTTTAAATTTACTTTCAATTATCATGGCAGTGGGAAATTCCAAGGGTTATTAATATTATTTTGATAATTGTTTATCTTTCCCCAATTTCAACTAAAAAATTTAATCAATTATTTTACATGTATTTTACCTTTGATGTATAGATATTTCAGGATCATAGGTAGTGCAAACAGTTTTGATTAATGGTCCATATTGGAACAGCTGTATATTCATACTTGTCAAATATACCTCCTTTGTCTATACATTCTGGGAAATGGGTTTTTAATTCAAACATTATATTTTTTAAATCAATCTTAATTTGCTAAAGGTACCATATTAAACGATGTATATATAATTTTGGAAAAAGAACAAGAATAAAAATGGAAGGGAAAAAAATTATCCGAAGTTACTTGACTGTGGCCCAATTCCCGAAATTTTGTAAAAACTTTAAATATACACTAGAATTAAAAGTGGGTTCTCGCATTTTTTTTAAATTTCCCAACAAGGGTTAAAATGGGTTTTGAATTTAATTTCTAAAACATCAGTAAGTTTTTTAAAACAATTCCTAAAAAGCTAAAAAAACTAGAATTCAACTAAACCTTTGACAAAACATCCGAAAACAATTGGTCCACTGGGTCCGAAAATTTTTAAACTAGTTTTTAATTTTAAACTCTATAAAATTTCCCCGGGTTTTTGGCGTCAGATTTAATTGAAACCTAAAACCTGCTTTTTTTGGACCCGTGCTTATCCATTCCTTCAAATCTGAAGAGGACCGAAACAAATTTAACTTCTATATCCCTCGAGTTCTTTCGGGTTACCTATAATCTAACGGTAAAATAAGTCCTTGCCGCATGTCCCGGAAAGTGGTAAATCGAAAGTGAAAGTAAACGAGACTTACGGGGCCCTATTTTTTGATGTTACAAATGTTTTTTGAGGTATATAGAAATGAAATTCTACAAATAATTATCCTCTGTTCGCTATCTTTCAATTAAAAGTGTTATAGAAAATAACGTACCTATGAATAATACCCACAAACATTGCACCAGACACACGGATTCAACGGGACGCGGGACCACTGGATCACGTAATAAATGGGAATAGCGGCCTAAGATTCCCAAGTGAAAATTTTTTTTACTTACCATTTCAGAAT
Organism: Ruditapes philippinarum; assembly: GCF_026571515.1. NCBI lineage: Eukaryota > Metazoa > Mollusca > Bivalvia > Venerida > Veneridae > Ruditapes > Ruditapes philippinarum. The sequence goes on along the minus strand of NW_026863841.1, from coordinate 462 downwards.
GTTGGGCGGAAAGTGCCCAAAGATTTTGGTTATAAAATCTGGCAAAATACAATGTTGAGTTGATTGTTTTGGAGTCTTGTCATTAAAATCCCCAATCTCATGGAAAACTGGAAAGCTTTTTCATCAGTGTATAATTTCCATAATAAATTCAACAATTTTAATGTCATTGTCTGAACTACTTTAGTTTTCACAGTTTGTTATGATTCTTCTATTAATTCACATTTTTGCGCTTTAAAATGACCATTTTTTAAGGGCCCTTGTTTGTTATGTAAGAAAGTTTAATATTTTACTTTGAGTTAAAACAAAGCTTGTTCTGCATTCACCATTTTTTGAAAACTGTTGATTATTAAAATGGGACCCATAGAAACTCCCTTACATTTGATTGTATAACAGTAGTTTTGAGCCAGGTTTTGGATAAAAGTCTGTACTTGAGGGCTAATTTTAATGTTTTGAAAATTGATT
>NW_026863840.1:0-89060 GCF_026571515.1 Ruditapes philippinarum | reverse complement strand
AGAGAGTAATCCCTCTTGAACTTTTTGAAAAAAATCAGAAATTTTAAGTGTCCGTTCATTATCTCCCCAATGGTTATACACATACAACTCAAACTTGACATATAGATATATCTTAGGAATAAGCAGTTCAAGTTTGAATTTGATCGTGGTTCAATGATTTAGGACAAAGTTATCTTTCTTGAATGTTGGAAAAATTTTGAATTTTCAGTTTCAGCACTCAAACTTTTGTGGAAATGTATCTAGCCATTATTTTGGCTACAAATATGCAATATGCAATGAACAAGAGGTTAACACTGAATAGTTTCAGTGCCTTGAACTTTGTATAAAAATGGTTTGTGTTGACATTGAATAAATTTAAGGGCTTTGGAATTAAAATGAACAAAATAATTTGTGCAAACAAATTTGGAACTAAATATTATAACATCTGAAAAGTTGGTTGCATGCGGGGGCATCCTTGGCGTGACGACCGACACATTTCTAGTTTTAAAATCGAGTGTAATGGATATAAAAACTTAAATAAAGATAAATTATTTGATATTTGTGAAAATGTCCTAACATATTGACATTTATTGAACTTGTGTCAACAGAAATCGAACATACATTATAATTAGCATTTTTTTTAATCTTCCGAAGTGAGAAACAAGACGTCTTTTTTTCAAACCTAACTTTTCTCCTTACAATTTCAGCAGCGTTAGTGTTTTTCTCTGTCTTTTCTCTATATAGTTTGACGTCTAGAATGTATAGATAAAAATCAAATTGTAACATTATTTGATGTTTGAACAGCCGCAATTGGCTTATTGATTTGTAAATTGTATAAGAGTATTGTACTGTATAAACTCACTGGTTGTTTGATAAATAATTTATCTTTATTTACATAAATACAAAGTCCAAATTCGTCGATTTATATGTTGGGTTTAGCATTGGGAAATATCTATATATCATGTAATTGAAAAAAAGAAGTATGTCAGGACACGAATTTAAAACAGGAGTGCCTTAATCAACCCTTATCAACCTTTATCAAAACGTTTTTATCATCAAAGACAATAGTTGATAAGTCGCTTTAAAGCTGCCAATTGCTCATTTTTTCTTTAAGTATTTCGTAGAATCTATGTATCAAATTGACGTTAAAAGTAAACAGGGCATGGTAAAGAAAAAGTCCGAAAATGGATAGAATTCATATGTGATAAATATAATATAGTTTGAATTTTTGGAAGTATTTTTTTAGAAAATGAAAAAGTCCGAAAGTTCAAAGTTGTATTATTGCAGCAACTTTTTTTCTGAAACTAACTGCTAAACACATGACGATATAACTATTTTGCTATATATAATAAATACTGTACTGAAACAAACACAGGCTTTTACATGGTAATAGCTAATCAATTTATATCAATCTCTTGGAAATATAAGTATGTGCTAAAGATCAGCAATATTTTACAGTAACAGAATAAACTTTTTTAATATATATGTTAATCTGAAATTGTAAAAGAAAAACAAACATAAAAACAACAAAGTAAGCATCATTTGACACAAGAATAGATAGAAATTATAGAAGATTATATACATGTACAATGATCATTTTCCAGCAATGTAACTGTTACGAGAAATTCGACATGCTTTTAAGCTCACCTGAGCACAGAGTCCTCAAGGGTGAGCTTTTGTGATCACTCTGCGTCTTTCGTGCGTCAGTGCGTCGTGTGTTCTTTAAAACAGTACAAATCGTTGATCTCTAAAACCAACAGCTTCTCCTATGCCAATAGGTCAATGTTATTAAAACTAAGCAGAAATGTTCCTTGGGTGAAGGCCTTAGTTCAAAGAGTTCCATTCCATGCTAAATTTTAGTTGCCATGGCAACCGAAAGAAAAAACGTAAAACATCTTTTTGTAAAAAAAAACCGAAAGAGCTTATATATTTTGCATGACAGATCTTCTAATATATGTCTACCAGGTTTGTTCAAACAAATTCCATAGGGTTCATTGATTTTTGTTATTTGTTAATGCATTCCATTCTGGTTTAATTATCTCCCTTTAATAAGATTAAGTAATTTTTTTGCATTCATAACAAGGAAATAAATAATCTTATTATTTTTTAATTTATTGTTAATTAAGATATGGAAAAATATTTATCTAATAAAAAAAAGATTTAATTATGTTCCCTAACTTAATCATCTTTACAAATAACTGTAGTATATATAGCAAGTGGAGTACTATTGCACTTGAATTACACTGTGTAAATGTAAGCATGCGGGTTGATGCGGCTGCTAAAGTAAATTTATGAAAAAGAAAAGAAAAGCTGCAGATTTAAATACTATAACATTCTAAAGTGAATGCAGGAATACACATCTTGACTACATTTATCGCTGAAACACGTCCGGCAAACTGTCGCTCCAGTTCAATAAACCAAGATTTGTACTGACAATATGCAGTGTTTGATTATAAAAGTGAACATTTCCATTTATACTTTGAACTAAACAACAATGCTAAATAAGAAGGAAAGTATCTACAAATCGTCGTTCGCTTCGTCAGGGAGAAAAGTTTTCCCGGGCTAAATATAATTTTGTTTTTGTAACAGCTTAGATAATTGAAAGCCTAAAACAATCCTGCATGGAACTACATTTTCCGTTTGTCGAAAAAAAATAAACTTAAATGAATAATAAGACAAAAACATAAACAACACTTACAATTATCCGTTTAAATCGGCGTTCTGCTCTATCTCGGAAATGCCGTTCGTTCGTTTTTCCGTACACCACAATTTTGAAGTGGAGCGACAGTTTGCCGGGCGTGTGAACTATCCTTTTATGAGAACATTGTGTAACTTCTGTATTTGCAATTTAAGCTGCAGCTATGTCCTATGTTTAGACCTTGAAACACAACTTATATATCATTAATCCGATGCTCTTATGACCTCTACAGTGGACCTCTACGCGTATATTTTTTCAAATAATAACCCTCAGGTCAAAATTGGCCCAGTCCCGGGGAACATTGATTAGCCTTTAATGAATATAGTAATTACTAAGAAAAAGTCTCTTAATCTAAAGAAGCTAATGCTTTGTTTTCATAGCATCCAGTGACTTCATAGCAGCCATTTACTTTATAGAACTGTTTTTCGTAGCAACCAGTAACTTCCAAAGAAAACATTATCTATATGCCATTGAAGTTCAAAGCAAGCACTGACTTCCAATGAAACCGTTTATTTTGTACAGCAACCAGTGACTTCTTATGTAACAGTTATTTTCTTTAGCAAAATCAACCAGTAATGTTTTAACATTTGCACTATTTTATAAAGAAATATTATGAACTTTGTGATATCAGTTAAAGATTTAGGTCTTCTATCTGCCTTTATTTACAGTTTACAATATTACTCTGTCACAGAGAGTATTGATATTCAGGTGAGCGATACTAGGGCAATCATGGCCCTCTTGTTTGTAAATAATAATAATACAGTTGAAAATGTGAATATATAAATGACAATCTTCTTTGAATTGATATTGTATTTTATCAGATTGTGGTTATGTAAACAAAATTAAAGACAGGAAAAAGATCAGTAAAAATTTATATGAGCTTGGACAAGATGTAAATGGGAATAATATCATGAGTGTTTTTCAGTAATAAAAAAACAACAAAAGTTATTCCAGGCGTGTTAAATTTTGATAATATCTCTATCGCACCAGTTTTAATATTAATATCCATCATAATAAAAAGTTCAGAAAATAACGTCTGAAAACAATAGCATTTACTAAACATATAAGAATGCTTGAATCAGAATACTATGTGTATCCCTGTGTTGACTAATACTTCTGTCGCTTCTATAACTCACATGGAGAGTAATTCACGATTAAAATTTAAAGACCTTGTACAACTTGTAGTGCACCAAGTTCTTTAAGGCAGTATAGTTCATGCACTGAATAGTGCATGCACTGAATAGTGATACTTCAGAATTGTAATAAACATTTATTTATATCCGCGTGACCGTCTCACAAAAGACAGCAACATGCATTTCATAGCGTTTTTTTGAAACGCAGATCTTTCTTCTTGTAGAATTATTTTAGATGCTTGTTTGCCTTAGTATATAATATTGTTATGGTGCATAATCGAGGCGTAAAAAAGCAGCATAATGAATAGTAGAATCAGAAGATCTGCTTATTATCAATAGAGAATCAAATTATAGACAACATAGTCTAATTGAGCTATCACTTCGCTGTTATCAACTGAAGCAGTTACTGATCATTTATTAGGTATAGAATATTGGAAACAGTTGTTTATTGAGACATTTAACTCTGTAACTTCAAAGAAGAATATCTACATGTATATATAAATACATAATGAAACAAGAGATTTTCATCTTTCGTATGTATTTTGAGATGTATACATACTGATTGTTAAATTTAGCGTACATGTATTTTGATTGAATTGGTTTGATCAGACGGGTCATTAAGTGAATTTTGGACATACTTTTTACACTTTACTTCTTATTTTATCGTTAAGAAAGAATTACACTTTTATAATAAAATTATTTTTGGAAGAAAATATGATGAGTTGATTAGACGCAGAGATGACACTTTAAATATAAGCTGCCAACGTAATGAGATGACAACAAAGATATATTTTCGTAAACTTTTAGGTTCTCAGTCATATATTTTTTTATGATTCAAATGAATGACGCACACAGTGAGAACTACATTTATTTGATTTCTTAATAAGAATATAAAGCTATTTGTTGTGTTATTTTACAATATGCGAAAATATATGAAAATAATATGTCAAAATGATAAAAATATAACGCCAAGTACGTATACATTGTTAAATTGTCATTGTTTGTTTGTTTCATTTTACGCCTTTTCCCAACAGTATTTCAGTCATTTAGGCTGGTAGTTTCCTAACCATCGTTCCTAGAGAGTTACACCAGTACTTGACGTCCTTCTTCCGCGCTAAACTACCAAAGAGCTAAACTACCAAAGAAAATAGTCAGTGTTGACAAATAGTTGATATAACATGCTGACAGCCAAATGAAGACAGTTAGGTTACAGCTAGTAAGTGAGCTGGGAGGTTTCACTTAGATTTTAGCTGTATTGTAGAAATAACGTCATGTAAAAAGTAAGTGACTCCAATTTTTTCTCGAACAAAACCACAATATCCATATTTTCTTTCCTTAGAGATGTCACATAGCAAGTGATGATGATACACCAGGTTATAAACCAAATGGTGATAAAGTTTTACAATAGCTTGTGTTTACTTTATACTTGAGAAGTGAAAGCTGTTTTTTTTATTTCTAGCCTTATCAAGAATAAAAGGCAAAAATGACAAATGAATGGCGTTATCTGATGATTTTTCTATTGCGTTTAAAAGGGCAAACTGACAAGATTAACCAATATGATATGTCACTCACTGTGTGAGAGCCTGTTAAGGATTAACATATTTATGATTATATAATACAATAAGTGCACACCATTTTTGTGAATATAACTATCTATGTACATTATTATAAGCCTGTCAAGATCTAGGTGACGTGAAAGATGTTGCACCTTTTTCATTATCCCTCATATACAGATTTAATGAAACCGAATCTGCAGTTTTATGTTATTTTGTTGTGATAAGTACTTCCAAGGGTGTCACCCTTTTCCAGTTTTTGACCTGGATATATGCTGACGAAATTAACATGTTGTGCTCGCTGATTGTACGCAAAGAGCCTTTTGTTTATGCAAATGTTTAATATGTCACTTTATGTACCTAGTAAAGCGTGTAACTTCTTTTAAAATAGCATATTATTAGCACTGAAAAGTCATAATTTTAATTATAGGCAGTTACATCATTTACTTTGCAAATTATTAAATCAACAACGAGAAACATGTACTGATAAATATTGTATTGCATAAAGCAAAATGAACTTTAATTCAGTTTGAAATGTTCATCCAGCGTTTGCATTAGTTTTTAATTTATATTTCTACGGCTATATGATGCTGACTTACAAATCAAGGCCAACAATTCCTATTACTAAACACGTAACACAGCATTTAACTCAAATTAGAATTTTGGCATGTAACAGTAAGTCAGCTACGGTTTGATTCAGCCTGTTGATGGAAGGAAGTGGTAAATCTGTCGTCCACAAAAGCTGTCGTCCACAAGCCCTAGCACGAGTTTAATAAGTATTCAACATTTAAACATATTATGATAAAATAAAACATTGACAGGTGTGTGCAAACACTTATTATCATTGGACCTTCATTATGACATGTTCGTGTTACACCATAAAAACCAATATGGCCAAAACGTAAAAATATCATTGTGCCCTACACGAGGAAACAATGGGCAGAACTAAATAAAATGCCATTTTGAAACGAAGTCAGATGTTATGAAGCTTGCATATCACAGAAGAGAACGTCAAAAGACAAATTGAAAAAGAAGTCATCATATCTAAATAGTGAGTATACAGTATTCAAGTTGGAATACTCGAATCACCAAACCAGAAATAGAAACTGACCAAAAAGAAGGAACTAGAGCCTTATATGATTGTTTGTAAACTAAATAATTGAAAAGCATATTGCAAAAAAACACTGACTTTTGTTCTTTCTCCTGATGAAGAAAAACCTCACACAGATATGTAATTATTCAACTGTATGCTGATCTGATGGTGTCCAATCAATTAAAATTCCATTAACTATAATATAATCAAAGTCATAACTTTTTCGAAAAACATAATAATTTTATGAATATGTTGTTTGTTATCAATGTGCACTATAACTCAATTATTATTCATACAACACTGGCAAAATATCGAAATAGACTAACTCCGGAGTTAAGAACATTTGGGGTTTTCCCAGCTATTCCGTTGGTACAAACAAACATTTTTCAGTTACAGCTTTACAGGTTGACTGATCTATTGTGACGGGTAGTGCACCGTAAGGCGTTAACGGTAGAAGTGTTTGCACCTTCGCATTAGCTTAGGAAAAAAACATATTTGCCAAGTTCCAGATAATATCTATTGGATTTGATGCACAAGAAAAATCTGATTTATTTGTACCGTTATACCTTGATCAATGTGGCCGGATAGTTAAATGGTTTCGTAACACATTTAAAAGGTTATTCAAATAAGATCGGTAAAAGTGTGAACCTATAAATAGTAATTTTCTCTGACATTTTTCTGTTAAGAAAGGATGGATAAATCTGATAATAATGTAATAGTCATTGACTGGAAATAAAGTGCAGCAGGAAATTCTTAAAAAACATATGAGACTAAAATTATAATTAAACATTACGACATGACCAAACTTCCATACGTGACCACACCAAAATAAACTGGTTTTGAAGGACTGTAGATACTTTTAAGAAACGAATGGATTGATTATAATTGTAAAGTTGTTGTTTAAATTTGTATATAAAACGAATAAAATTAATAAACAAAGCATTACAAGAACTGTCATTAGCATTTATAGAGGTTATATAGTAAAGTTTCACTTTAATCTTGTCCTTCGGGATCATTGATTCCAGCAATTTTAAGTGTTGACAATTCAGAACCGTTCATGTCGGTAGTCGCCCCTTACGATTACGCAGGGATATACTGTGGCTGCTGTTCTGATGCCCCCATCCTTAAGCACAAGATTCTTTTTACTATTTTATTAAATGTCGTAAGTATCCGATAAGATGAGTGTTATTATTATACAATTATTATTATTTTTCGTGTATAATGAATACGGATTAAAACTATAATAAAATGACAGAAACTTGTATCAATGCAGTTCTATGCAGTTCTTTGGCAGTTCTTTGGCAAAATATTTATTACTATTGTGTCTAAATAAAAAATACAAATAGAATTTCGCTGTGTTACAAATGATCTTTATATTCAGTCTATCTACATAATTGTAAAATAAAGGAAAATTTTATGAACTTGCAATGCAAAATAGTTCTAAAAGCACATTATTGTATGCCAGTTATGGCAAACATAAAGGTTAAGTATTTTGAACGTGAATATGATTTCCCATGTAAAATGAATGACATTCAGGTTTGATTGAATGCCAATGTTACTCATATGGATTTTTATTAACACGTATATCTATTCAAATGCTACGGATATGACCAATTTTGCTTTATTCTAATATTTTGGTATATAAAAAGTTCTTTTTATTAAAATGAATTTTGATATATAACATGTAAAAATGAGGTACTTTTGTCATGTACTGATATATAAAAAAATGTTTTTAAACATTATTCAAAACCAATTACCTCATTCTAAAATTGTTAGGAAAAATTGGATAAAATAAGACACATAAAATGCCAATAAGTCAAAAGCTTTTTATGTAGAGTTTTTAAACTTAATTTTGCACCATACTCGTTACTAAGGAAACTTTATAAAAATCGATGTATTTTGTATGTTATAATCTCATCGGCCAGGGGCAAACTTTGGTCATATTGTCTACTTCAATGTATAGGATAATAGAATTTTAAGTACGACATGGTTTTATTCATTTTACGTAAAATATAAATGTACATACAAAAGAGAAAAGCAAGAACTAGGTCAATTTAAAAATAAGTCCTTGTCTAAAATGCTAACAAAAATAGGTTTTATGAGTCTATCTAAAAGTCAAATCTTTAAAAAGTGTCCCTTTCGTCAAATGAAGTCACATGTGTTTTGATGAGGTTAGGTAACAACCCACCAACTTCACGTTGAGATCCTATAAAAAGTTATACTTGATTTCATGAGGTTTAGTTGGGTTTCGTTCTTCAGCGACTGAAGTGACAAACATTGTAAATACATTTGATTTTGATGAGGAAAAGTAGTGAGCCATAAAACTTTACGTTATTCAGCAAATAAAGTGACCAACATTGTAAATTCATATGCTAGGCTTGCATATAGACATTTAGCAGATTAAAACTGAATCAAAGAATTTATCCAAACTAAACGACACAAATTGTAACATTTCTTTTATTCATAATTCAAGAATTTACTATAATAAATTTCAATAACTGAATACTGGACAAAAATCAGCTATGAATCTAAAATTTATAATTCAATCACTTTTATTTATTTTGTTTAGAATTAAAAAAAAACGTGACGCGTTTTCACTTCGCTCAATGATTTACATGTGTTAGTTTTCTTCTAACAATATATTGACGAAAACTGTATCCACATACTGCCAGTTTTCAATCACAACCACTTTTCAATCATCCCTAGATTTTTTTTATTTTTTACCTTATTTGTCATGTAACCAAACTGTAAGCACATCTTGTATTCACCTTGACTACATTTATAAGCAGCAATGTCAATTATGGCGATAAAAAAGAAAATGCTAGCATTTTAGTTCAAAATATGTAAAATGTGTGTTTTCCACTAATCCTTTATTTACCCAGTTACAAATCGCAATAATTTTCTAAAAATAACTGATTTACAGACTCAGTTTTTTGTCATTCTGCAGAAATGGATATTAAGTTGGACAACTGTTTCAATATTGTGAAGTCATAATGTCTACTGCACTTCGAAAGCTATTATTTTAATATGTACATATTTTACCATACAATTCTTAATTTTAAGGTAATACGTCAGTAAAGTAACAGTCACTTAACCAAGGAAAAACATTCTCTCTGATATCTTTTCAGTAAGCTTTCACTAGAATGGGGTCATATAGACCCTAAGATCCTAAAAATTTCTCAAGAACATGCTTTCTCTGTTATGCAAATTGAAATGTACATCCATACCCCAATTACGACAGCTTTACCACTGCAAATAGATATCAAGATTGAAAAATGGCATTATAATTAGGTTAAAATTGTTTATTACCATTTATCTGAAGTTGAGTTTGTCAAAATTTCTCCATAATACAAATGTACATAACTGATTATATTTTAACATTGTATGACAATTTTTATGTGGTACAGTTTATATTTTGTTAACTGATTGAAAAGTGGTTGTGAAATTTTGAAAAACAGGAAAATGGGTCAGTAATGATTTGTCCTCGATTCATAATAATAATTCAGGTAAAATTTTAAAAAGTTGGTGCATTTATTAGCTAAAATGATAATATTCGCAGAATTGAAAGAGATTTTTTTTAAATATAATTTCACTGTCAGTTATTGTAGAAAAATCTGTTAAGTGATCGGAAAGAGGCAGTACGGGGGTATAAAGTAATGATGCTATTAAAATCAACATGTCTGAAGAATGATCTCGAATAATCTTCGTTTCTATTTAAATATATCATAATGATTTATATAATATAAAATATGTCAGCTTTGCTTTATAGGTGCATTCGGTTAACATTTCATCCGAAGGTTTCTGCGACATAGTAGAAATTGATTTAACACATGTCATTGATCTTTATATATGTAATTATAATACATGTATGTGATTATTATATGTGAGGAAATTGTGTAACTAATCATTTATTTGTAAAACAATTATAGTCACAAAAAAGAAGATATTTTGAACATATGTGAGAAGACAAAATAAAATGTGGGTATTTTTCAACTCATCGGTTCAGACAAGTTTGTATGGTGGCATATTTCTGCCACCAGATAACCCGATAACTAACTAGTTAATTAAGAGGTTAACTAGTTACGTGATAACCTGATAACAAACTAGTTAATTAAGAGGTTAACTAGTTACGTAACTAGTTAACCTATTAATTACCTATCTAGTTATCAGGTTAACTAGTTACGTAACTAGTTCTTTTTTCCAATAAATAAAAGATCATAACGGGAAATAAATTCATGTTTGATATAAGATTGTTGTTTTATATTTAACACTCAAGTATTGGAAACATATTGTTATTTTGTATCTGGAAATTTAATAATTTAGATTTAGAAAAATATTTGTACTGTTTTAATGTTTATCAGTGGTCGGCCTTGCTGTTTCTGATAATATAATTTGAATACACAATTCTCAAATGACATGTTTAATATTGTAGAAAATGCTCAAAATATAAATATCAAGCCTACGCTTTACAACTGATCAGACAACTTGACTGGACAGGAACAATTTGTGTTCAAGAACCAGTCACATATAAAAATGAAAAATTCAAATTTACACCATATCGTATTTTAACACTGTTTATATAATAACATAATCTGTTCTCTAGGGTTCGATATGAAAGTATAGATACTTACTTCACCTTGAAAACAATGTAATTTTATTTTAGATATGCATATAAGACACGAGGGTTCATGCAATTGATACCTTTCCGAAAAAAAGTCGTCTTAATTTTTTCATTATTATGCTGAGATGTTTAACATTCTATATTCGATATCAAACACAATATTTTGTGTGACAATATTATTTGTACACAGACATTTTCTGATGTATGAGGGTCCTTCAATAAAACGTATAGGCTTATAGGCTATTGTTCTTATGCAAAAACTGAATATAAGTGTCGTAAGTGTCCTGTAATAACAAAATTGTATATTCCCATGGCAACTTGCTTGACAGGAAATGAAACAGATTTACATAGGAATTACGGGTGTATAAACTTCAAATGAACATTATTTTTAAAGATATTACTCTTGTAAAAAGACATGTGTTGTTAGATAAATTCGCGGAATTATTCTGTGAATCAATATCTGGATTACATATCGGACATACATTCTGGACGGATGTAGCCTTGAACCTGGTACTGTCGAAATACACTACAGCACGTCTAGCACTATTCTCGAGTTCCGTGTTAGCCATTCAACTGGAGAAATGTATGTTATCACAAGGGGCATAGTCAGGGCTGTAGGGTTGGTGACGGAGGAACTCGAAACCCAGCAATGTGATGTTCAGTTGTGTATTTAGAGCTAAACAAGCGGGATGAAAATTAACCTGTCTAGACTCATGTTCTGGCGTGTCCGGAATGTTGTAAATGGTTACAAATTTATATTTACTACAACTGTTTCTTACTGATCATTACGAAAATAATATTTCATTGAAAATAATTTTTTAACCTAAAAACTATACAATGTATTGGCTTAATTAAAATGTTCTTTACTTACGTAATAGTTCTGACTAACTTAAATAACTTGCTGATTATTGTAATTGCTTAAACATTTTTAATTGAATTATTGAATATTATATATTTTTTTCATTCATAAAAATGTTTTTGCTAGGTGAGTTTGAGTGAATGAAAAAATGTGCAAATTTTTTGTGTTGTCTCTACTGTTTTAATTGCAATTGAACATCTTGACATGTTCTACCATTTTTATTATACAGAGAAGTCGACAGATCCTATGGAAAAAAATATCACCTGTCAAAATATGCCTGAAACATTATATTAAATTGGCAATAACACCAAAACGAACCAGTCAAGTTGTCAAGCTTAGGCCAACAATGCTTCAAAATGATATGTGTTTTCTTTATTAATCTAACAGTCTAGGATTCGTCATTATATGAAATATTTATAGTAATTTTGGCAGAGCCAGTGTTATTTGCCAAAATCAATCCAATTACAATATTTCAAATTGTTGGAAATAATTGAATTCTTCCAGACATTATAGAAAGACACTTATTTCATAATTGAAAAATGAAAAAACACTAATTTCTTATAAAAAAATAAATGATTGTCTGAAATAAAGTAATATGAAAACTTGTCATTTTTTTCAAAGAAAAAAGTTCGATAATTTGTCGTTTTATGTTTTATATAATAATTCATTTTGTTAATGAATAAAGTAATGCTGATAACCTTCACCTTATTATACTTCTGTAGCAAAAGAATTATAGAATAATATAAAACCTGGTCAAAATTGTATTACATGTACATGTATCTATATAGTATATATGAATGTTACTGTGAACTATTTTTAATTTAAGATTCAATTAAAACTCTTAGACTGTAAATAACATTTTAAATTAAAGGCACATAATGCTTGAGATTAACGAATATTTTTTTCCTTCTTTAAAAAGGTTTAATAAGAGTTTTATAACGTTTAAAATATATTTATAGCATGTTAGACGCTTATCACCAGTCATGATGAAAGAAGCGTTGATTGTAAAATTTATGTCATTACAGTAACAAAATAACACAATGTAGTACTTTGACTTTGACTTCAATACAAAATATTACAAGCAAAAGAATGTTCCGGTTATTAATCAATGAAATTGCAAGCAAAAGAATGTTCCGGTTATTAATCAATGAGTTACTTTTTGTTTTGGAAACTATAACCACACCCTAACAACTATAAAAATATATTGAGAAATACAATAAAATTAGTTTCGAGTATGATTGTTGAGGTCAATTTAATTAATTTATTATTAATATGTTTTCTTAACCAAGAAATTGTTGATTTCTGTCAAGTGTTTCGTCCTGTGTATGCCGTCGCATTGTTATGTTGATACTTTTTCTCTTTTATGAGTATACAGTATGTCTAACGTAATTAATAGAATATATTTTGTTTTTGTATTTTATTTTATCAAAAGAGATGATTACTTCGCTGATTTAAACTTGTTTGTTTGTTTGTCTACATTAAATAAAACTGCTGATAATAACAAATGTCATAAAAACAATTCATATAGTACAATACAAAAAACAATCCCTTAAGACCAACGATTACAAATTATTAAAACCCAATTCTCTTTGACCAATCAAGATTTAAAGATTCAAGATTTTATTTAAAAAGACATAAGAATTTTACAAAAATGTCCGTCGCCTAAAAAAACTGACGGTTACAAATAGTGTAAATAAAAAAGTATGAAGTTAACTGAATACAAATTATTTATACATTTAATTTATTATCTATAATACTTTTTATATTATAAAGGACCACACTTACATTGTTTTTCAATAAATGTTTGTAAATAATAGTATGCTATATCTAAACAATATCAATATATGGAAAAAATCAGTTATTGGTTTTATCATGTAATACGTTTGCGAAGTAGATATACTTTGATTATCTGTAAAAATTCCATTAAAATTTTTCATTAAATATATCAGTTTTATTTAGAGTAAACCAAAAGCAATCATATTTTGATAAATCCCTATAAAATCGGTCCCAATAAAAGTGCAATATTTATAGTGCGAGAACTTTCGTCAATGTTTCAGGATCAATCTTAATGTTACTACCTGCCGAAATATCATTGTAAATAATTTGGGCGTATATTCAAAACACTCAATCATATTGTTCAACTTATGCCAGGTAGACGGCATGATTACCAAATTCCATACATTTATATTACATCATTTTGACGTCTTGGATAAGGATGGTCAATATTTTGAAAAGCTCACAGTATTATTTGCAGTGCCTATATCAGTTGCCAAGAACAATATAATTCTTTTTAATATTTGCTTTAATTCCCTGAATCGATATAGATGAACGTTTACCAAGTTTATTATCTGTTTCTCAAATTAGTAGAGATGATCCAATATAACGGTCTGATGTTTCTTAGAGGAATAATGTCAATTTACACATCTTAATTCAAGTTAAAAGAAACGTGCAAAAAGTGCTAAACGAATCAAAATCACAGTTTGATACGCTGATGCTACATGTGTACTTCACATAGGCATAGGTAGCCTATACAGGCATAAGATCGTATAAGAAATACAAATTATGACGTGACAAACGTGACGTAATTTTGCACAGCCATCAAAAAAGTGGCTGAACGTTAATCTATCATATATCGGATACCTACAAACAAACTGAAAAAATAATGTCATTCTGGTACATTGTATTCATATCTGTTTCACATAGTATCAGTTTTCAATGATATCATTAATCTACATAAACAATGTACTGTTTGTTTTTTTTTTTGTCTATAATATCACGTTAAGATGATTGAATGATAATGATATAATAGTTACCAAAACACAAAAGTAAGAAACATATATATTCATAATTGAGTATATGTTATTATTTACTATTGAATTTGGAAGCTCTCTTGACCGGTTGTTGATGTCGCAGCCTGTGATACACTTGCCTTTAAACAATATCAGATATTTGTTGTAGGTTTCTTTTAGTATCACTGTCACCAAAATCAACAGTTTCGGGGCCAGACAACATTATAGAACAATCATACGAATGTTATGAAAATAATTCACATATGATTACTTATACTAGTTTAACATTGTCTCTTTTCGGGAATTTATTCTCAGCTCATCTTCTCTTAACGTATTTTAATTTTGAGACTTTTCGTTCTTAAAACTGCGTTAAGTTTTACGTTGTGTTCTATAATATTATATTTTTGCATTTCAATTGATGTTTGGTATAGTGACATCATTATTATAAAGCACAATGTCTGATCCCGAATATATTTTGACCATTTATATCATGTACAAAATAGTCTGCTTTCTTTACGATACGATATATTTAAGAATTATCGTTACTAAACCGTCCACATCTCTGTAACATCTATTTCATTTATCACCGTGAATTCAGATCAGTTTAATTCAATATGGAATGGAGTCTAATAGATAATTAAAACAAGTTAACATATTGACAGAATAGTATTCAATCTGGGGGCATGTTTGCATTTAATTGAAAATTGTTCCTGACTTTCTACATATATTTTTTCAATAGATTTTTTTTCTTTTAATGAATTAAGGAGCAATAACTTCCAAAAGATAATCATTTTACCTTGCTAAATTTGATTCATATTGAGATGATCTCATGTCGTCTGTTGTTATTTGCTAGAATTAATTAGAAATAATGCGATGTCAAAATGAATTATCTGTCTCTTATATAATTTCAAGATGAATCTTTGTAGAAATGATACATTCTGGCAATATTAAACGCTTTTTATAAAAATCTATCCGATGTCTAAATTGTCAGCATATTCTTTAAACAAGACATGAAATTCTAGAAAAATAAACATTTCCCTCATGTTCAAATAATATGCCTGTAAATAATTAAAAACTTAGAAATGACGATACTAATAACTAGGAAAATGGCTTATGTAGATATAAAGCATAAAAATAAAAGAACATTTTAGTTCACTATCATTCATACTTCGCACGACGGTTAAAGTAACAAGTTGAATTATATCAAGAGTGTATTAATATTGATTTTCATAAATCGAAATTTAATTTCATGTTTGTTATTTTTAATCTGAAAGATAAATGTAATAGTAAAAATACTTATGAAATAAGTATTACTAAGAACTGTTTCATAAACATCAAAATGATATATATTAAAAAGTCAACTTCAATGCTAAAGTATGAAAAACAAAATAATCAAGAAATGGCGGCGTTCAATGAACGAAACCAACACACGACCCAGCAACACAGGACCACTGGCAAGGAGCAGGATTATCCAAGAGACAAAGATATGAAAGTGACGCATGCCTTTGTGCATATGTGCTTATGTTCCATACACACCTGTGTATAAAATACGGCACGATTGGCAAGGCAAACATATTTAAATATTAATTCCTTTAAATCTAGAAAACGTCCGGAAATATTACGAACAGTGACCTTGCCATTCTGTCAATACAAACAATCAAAATATTGAATTAAAATAGCAGCATAATACCGTGTCCAAACATTTAATATGTATGTGTTTAATAACAGAGACATTCTATGTTGCAACACATTCAAGAATAAACCATAAGGTTATAGAGATTGTTGAAACAAATAATTTTGCCATTTATGAATTTTATAAACATATTTCATGAGATATAGCTTTACATTCTTTAATAACTTGTAATATTGCGATATACTTCTTAACTGGTGTCTATAAAGGTAACTGAATTCAAAAGGAAGATATTCACACATCTATTGTACATAATCAAACTAGGTCAACAATACGTTTACATATTTATGATACCTCTGACAATTGAATTACGGTTTTGAAGTGCTTAGAAAAGAATGTATGCTCATATATAGTTACGAAAATTACTTAAAGAAGAGATGATAGATTAGGTTTTGCACAGTAGCAGATGTATCCGAATGTTAAGTGTTACCATTATTTCTTGTAAATCATTTCTAGATTGTAACAGGATACTAACATACGGACTGTCAACAAAAATATAGAATAATTAGAAACACATAATCGTTTTAAAATGATCATTTTATATAATAAATTAGTTTTTATTTTAGATGAAAAGCGGAGTTTAAGGAGGAAAATAATTTATACATTATAATCAGAAACTATATTGGAATGTGCTTTCAACAACAACTCTATGTATAAAGATATTAAAAGGTCTAAATTTCAATGTTATCTACATTGATACAATCAAAATTTACACCCTAGCTATTATTACGATACATGTACGCTTGTCAATAACGGTCAGAAGTTACACTAGCGCTGAAAAGAGACCATTATTTCATACTTATATATGATTTGTTTCTATAAGATTTCATAGTGTTAACGCTTATATTTGGTAACAAACTTGCTAAAAACAGAACGGCCGTTAAACAGTAAAACGTTCTTGAATACTAACCGTTTTTTAAGATAGTAATTTCTGTTGTACTGTAATAACTTAAATCAGTTAAATCAGCTCCAAAATCTACAAAATATCTTAATAATGTATACTCTATTGCACGATTCTACATTATTCCTTTAAATGTAGAAGAAATTGGATACAGTTGCTTGCTATGACAATACAACCGGGCTTTGTCATTGTTCATTTTCATTGGGACGGCGTTAAAGGGAAATGAAAAGACCAGTAGCATAGTTACTTCATTGCAGTACATACTATGACGCTTTTGTTAAAACGCCGAGCGACAGCATGCACTTTGAGCATGCTGAACACCAACGCCGTCACTCGGCGTTCTGATAGGAGCGCCGTAGGATCGCCAGAAATAAGCATTTGCGGTGCAAAAGACCTCTTGCAACTCGACAGGACGTGAATGCGCACAAAGGTTATAATTAGTTATTTATGAGCTTATTTTGAGACTATTGAGCGTGGAATATTTATAAATGAAACCTTGTAGGAAAGCAGTAGAACGCCATGATTCTTTTGTAGCTGACGCCTTTGTCGCCATATCAAGAAAGTCTCTACTTCGTCTCGTGAGGTTGCATAAGAAAGGTCACGTGATTATGGTATAATTTACGCAAACCCAGAAATCGTGAACGCAGCAATGGTATATCTATTACTTATCAGTCGTCTGCATCTTTAACCGTAAGTAATGTAGTATTAGCAAATCTTGAAATGTTGCTTGTTCTTATTGGTATATCTTAATTATAATACAGAAATAAAACGCATCAAGGCGAGAATGATAACACTGCAGAAATAAAATACGCTGAAATTCGAAACCCCTTATTTTATCAAAGATTGCAGAAAATTAAACCTGTAGAAAAATGTACTTATACGGTAGTCTTTACATTTGCCTCAAAATACGTCCAGAATTGTGACCGCTCAATCTTTATTGAGCAAACCTCATTATGGTATCACAAATGTAACAACTATTCAGTGTAACATTTCAAGACTTCAATATCATACGATTACGTAAAACAGTAATTACTAAGTTAAATATGTCTGGTAACTAATTAATAATTTGCCTTTCAAATGTCTTTTACATTTCTTTCATTTCAATTACAATAGCTTTAAAACATTACCACATAGACATATTACCATTTGATTCTAATTTGAGTATTTTTTTTTTACAGATTCATTTCGTGTGAGACGTTTACATTAACAGTGATAAGATTAATCACGAAATGTACATCGTACTATAGGAGTAGTCGTCGGAGAATTCAATAAAATCCGACGCTAACTTTGTTTGGGCCTCAGAATGTCAGAAAGGTGGAGGTTGTGAGATTATAAATCAATTTGTTTTTTCGTATAGTGCGAACAATGCTGTTTCCAGTGATATAACTGTAGTAAATTGAGTATAAGGCAAATTGCAACACTAACATTCACTTCAATGTTTAATTGGCTTAAACAATTAAAAAAAACAACAACAACAAATATGAGTTGCCTTAACTGGGATTTGAACTTCAGACCTCTCGCTTCCTAAACGAGCGTGTAACCCCTCGACCAAATATAAGAAAACAGACTGAAGGAAACCATACTATTCTTAATTAGGGTTTGTCACCCTTATTAATTTCGGCATATTTTGTTCACGGTGAACCTGTTGTTTAATTCTGATGTAAATAATCATGGAGCTTAATATAAGCATGTATATTTGTAAAGAATGCACAATATTAGAAATCTTCGACCAATCGGAAACTATTTTTTCTTCCCCGGGAAGGCTTGAAAATTAATGCGCCTGTCATTTGACAATCTTTACGCAGTGATCTCCCCTTAATTTTTCGGCGTTCGTGTACTTATGAAGTGTAGTAACCGCTTCAAGAAGTCCGGACTACTTTCGGATTTTGCAAATAAGCATATCAGGGTCTGAAATT
Source organism: Ruditapes philippinarum (assembly GCF_026571515.1). Classification (NCBI taxonomy): domain Eukaryota; kingdom Metazoa; phylum Mollusca; class Bivalvia; order Venerida; family Veneridae; genus Ruditapes; species Ruditapes philippinarum. Next base: position 69,828 of record NW_026863840.1, on the reverse strand, counting down.
TCGCTACCATTATTTGTTTGGTCTGACGACCCAAACAAATAAAAATCACACAAGCATAATATTACATTCTGGTATGACAATTTCTAAGAGTTTACTTAAAATCGTTGACCAGCCAGAAAATTGTGTAGCGAATAAATTTCAAAATTCTATAGATAGAAGTGTAGGCTATTTAGTAAAAATTTGGCAACAAATCTAAGATTGATTCGCTTGTTTGTACCGACACCTTATAGGTCAAATAGCAACGTTCCAGCTTTACTGGCGAAGAAAGACCTAAAGTGCCCTTTCATGCATTGGTTCAGGCAGCAACGGGCACCTGAGTAGAACCGCCGACGTTCCGTAAGCTAGCTTGATAGCTTCACTTATTTAAGAGTTCTTTTTATTTAACGAGTTGTATTGATATCCTCAAATTAAAATGAATATGATTATTTATGCCAGCGCACTGTCTTAATTGTTTCATCTTTTCCAACCTTGATATTTTATACAGAGAACACATGGTTGAACGTCGTTTAGTCATTGATTAAAAGTAAGTCTTATTAAAAAAAAGTCAAAATAGTAAATGAAATGTTCGCCGGTAATAGTGCTGGCTCAGATTAAATTAGTATGTTTTTGAATCACAGTGATACATGCCGGGATATGACTCGTATAAAATATCAGTTTTCTTTGTCATTTATCAAAAATCATTTCCTCTTTGTTGATAAGTGCTTAGACAGAAAGATACATTTTAGTCCCAGATAAGTGTTAATGATATTATGATATTATTGTCATGAAATATCCTTAAATTGAATTTTTATCTTTGTTCGTACACACTGTTTGTACAAGTGTCTGATTAACTGCTGTAATATGCAACATTTAGTATGTACTGAAAACATTCTGGCTGTGGTCGAATATATTTATGATTGCAAATGAAAGAATGCTCTGTCTGTCATGAAAATTTATCATATGGAAACATAATTGTCTTTAAATTTTCATATAAATGTGCGTTGCAATGCCATTTTTATGAAGAGTTGTAAACACTTTTTTTTCAATATCCTGCTACGTACGTGAAATGCACTATTTTTTAATCAAACAATAATGGAAATTATCTACAGCAAATTATGACTTCAACATTTTGATACAATTCATTCATGAACACCATCTGGTTTCAAAAGATCTAGACGTAGTGAAGCATGTCTGAGTTTTCAATATGATATTCGTTGAAGACTTTTAGTGTTTTCTTGGACTATTTCATTGAAATGTTTTACTTTTTCACTATAAAGTAAAAACGTCTACATTACGTGTGCACGTCCTTGCACTAGTTTCATGATATTTATATTACATTACGTTTAAGGTTGTATTTCTTTGGAAGCGAGTGGCAGTTGAAATTTGATATTGAGCCATTTACTCAGCGGTAGCATCGCAAACTCTATATAGGTTGTTTCCACCTATGTTGTATATATGTTGTATAATCGTCCTTAACAAATTGTACAGTTTCTTTAAAGCTTTGAACAAGTGAATCTTTCATAAATATAACGTTGTTAACATCTAGCTTCTAAATTCAACTGACACTTGCACAGTCAAATTCGACGTCAAGTGCCGTAAAAAGTTGCCCCGTACTTCACTTCAGTGTTGTTATATTTTCTGGTCCTTCGGGATCATTGATGCCAGCACTATTAAGTGTTGAGAAGTGAGTACCGCTCAAGCCGGTGCTAGGGGGCGTGAGGGATGTTGCACGTATTCATATTCCCTCATGTACAGACTCAATCAAACCGAGTCTGCAATTCTTATGTAATTTTGTTGTGATTAATGCTTCCGAGGGATCACATTGTGTCCGGAATTTTTTTTCACTACGTATAATATCCGCAATGTACATAATTCAGTGATAAATCGATAAAAGGCATAAAGTATAATCAATATGGTTTACGTTTTGGTACGTTGATACTCTCACTGTAGAGTGAAAAACGTGAAACTTAAAAACCTTTTATTTTAGCTTAAATTTGAATAAAGTTGTGCAACGTACTTCAAAGTAAAAAAAAATCATATCTTTCGCTTGAACCCTATGTTCGGTAAATCCTCATCACTAAATTTAAACAGGCCTTCAGCTTTCTAAAGATTTAACAGGTTATTATTAGATAAATCGTTACATATAATTGTCAAATTAAATTAAAATAAATCAGGTGGAAAATAGAATTTGCCGACGATAAGATCAAAATATATTAGGAAAATCCCTCGATATCTCTTACATATATTAGGCAATAGAAAATAAATACCTAGATTCTCATCCAAATTTTGGGGAAAAATGGGGCGGGTGGTGGATTTTAATTTTTATTTTTTATTTTCCATTCTCGGTCAGGGAGGTCAATATTTGGGACTTTGTTCTATATAATAGGTTCTAATATTATGTGTATGTAAGATATATTTATTCAGATTGAGAATGGAAGCAACATGATAATATATTGATTGTAATGATCTAGCTGTTTTATTGAACCTTTCATATTATTGACATGTTTGGACAAAATAAAAAAAACAACAATATATAGATCTAAATGTATTGTTACAAAATAAGACATATTAATTTTATAAAGGAGTTGAATAAAGATGTACTATGCCTATGCTGATCAATAGTGCTTTTACATGAGTAAATTAATTTATCAACCAATGAAGCTACACAAAAAGACTCCTATTTATATATTACATTGCAAAAATAACATCTAAGCTATTGAAAATTTCGCAAAGAAAGTACAGAGATTTACCTATTATATTAAAAAGCGATCTTATTTTCACTTTCATACAATGACTAGATATTATACAGATTACATGTATACAAAATCAAGCAGCACGCTGACTATGTCAAGATTCTATGCAAAATTCATTTTTAAGGCCACAAGGACCGGCACCCTTGTTTATATTTAGTTCAGATGATTATTTCAGGCCGTGACATTTCAAGTATTATATGATAACAACCTGGGTGAATGTCAAAATGACAGCTTTTCTTAGTGTGGCTTTCAATGAAGGAACAAAACGAAATGTGGCCATTAGAAATAATCAGGGTCCTCACTAGGATTTTCAAAATCCTGAGACTCCCAATTCTTCTGTTTCTTCTTGATTAATTCCATCATGGAGCTTGTATAATATATCTGTGATTCAACACCCCCCTCCCTTAAGAAAATATACTTTGTACAACACAAACTGGCAAATGTCTCATTCTAAACTAATGTAAACAATACAGTACGTTTATTTGATTAATAAACTATATTTAAAGTGTTATTTGACAATTTTTATCAATTATAGACTTCCTTTTGGTTACTTCTTTTTTTATTATAAAAATCGGCATCGCGAAAATATGTGACAAACGAAAAAATGTCTGTTTTCTGCATAACCATTCACAATTCAAGTTTATGTTGATTTTGATTTTATCAGATTTATTATTTTATGAGTATTTTTAGATTGTTATTCAGCTGCTATTTTAAAAGGCATTGTAAAACAAAATTTCCAAATTTGTAATTTACGGCAAAATTTACCGATGCTGTTTTTGAACTGCTGTTTATTTGAATATTTGACTTGTCAAAAATTGGTCTTTTGTGGTTCAAACTTCAATATAGTTAAAGTTCTGTAACACATTTCATTTTAACTATCAAAACAGGTTATTTTTAGCTCTGAGAAATTTTATTTGGACCCGAGTATTTTTCACGGTAAGAAATTTTATCTCGGCCCGCATGATCCGATTTTTATTCAGCCAGGACCGAGACCGAGACTGACGGATTTTCGGCCGCACAGATGATGATACACTTATATACTTATTTTTTTTTTTTTCTTTTTTTTTTTTTTTTTTTTTCTTTTTTCTTTATTTTTTTTTTTGAAAATAAAAAATCGTTCGGGCGGAGCAATTTTTTCCCGGGCGGGCGGGGATGAGAATCTGGGAATTTATTTTCTATTGCCTTAGTCCATTCCGATAATAAGAATACTTAAGCGATAGAATTTGCCGACGATAAGATATAAAAACATTAGGGAAATCCCTCGATATCTTTTACATAGAGGTCCAATCCGATAATTAGATTACTACTTAAGCGGACAATTACTGAAATACTTAGTTTGAAACAACACAAAATTGTTTTCACAAATGAAATTAAAAGCTGAAGGTCGCTTTAATGTATGTGTTAATAAAAATAGATGTGCTAAATTTCATGACTTCCGTATCCTTACAAATGCATTTAAAACATGTTTCATAATTATAATAAATGTCTTAAAGTAGAGAATGTCGAGTGTTACAAAATATCAGCTTAAGTGGTCATGCAAATACAAACGATCGTCATTATCTTTCTACTCTGTCATTATTTTAAAATGTATTGCATAGAAACAAGCATATTTTCTTTCTTTCTTTATTCATTTCTTTCTTTCTTTATTTTTGTACTATTTATTTATATATTATAAATATTATAAAGATGAAGAAGTATAACAAAATAAAGAGAAAATAGTAACTATGTCATAAAACGTACACATATTATCACACTAACAAAAAATAAATGTTTACACATACAACTGAAATATAGATACACAAAATTATAGACATAATACAATCACCCAAGTCTGTTAAGTTGTATGCATCATACATTCATTTACCATTGGATAAAATAAACAAAAAAAAAAATGAAAATGTTACAAACTACTAGAATTATCGAAGAGAAAGTTTTTTGTTTTTGCTTAAAAATATTTAATTATCTCTCTTTAAATCAAGGTATCCGTGTACATTTTTTTTTTAACTTTGATGTAACTGCGTCTTTTGTTACCCTTATATAATTATTACTTTCGTTTAGAAACGGTTCAAAATGAATCAATATTAAATTGACATGAGCACATACATGCATTATAGTAGTATGTGTCAATAGTATATATGCAACGTAAAATTTAAAAGAAGAATAAAATAAAATATAAAAATATAGAAATATATAAAGCTAGGAAATTTATTCATTAATGTTATTTGCCAAGAAACAAATTGGTATGTCAACAACACTTCTCACGGTAAAAAAGCACTTTCACTCATGACCAGTGATGCATTTAAAAAAAATCAAAAATGAAAATATCGTAAATATGCGTTCGTTATATACAGTAACAGGAATGAATTTATTTCAAACAAAGTGTTGCAAGTGCTCATTTCATCTTACACAAGTGTCTGTCTCCTGTTATATATTCTACATAGCTTCATCTGTAAAAAAAATAAAAGAATGATGTTGCATTGATCAATTGTAAACGAATAAAGTATGTTCTTACTTACAAAATCACACCTTTAATAACATGAAACTTATAACAAAATATTACTGTACTTACTGGTTATTTAAACACCAACCGTGATATGTCCATATTCGTGCTCTGAACCTGAATATAAAGGATTATACATTTACGATTAATTATATAACAAGAACTACCGAACGACACATATGTCCCCTTCCTGGCCATTGACTTATATTATTGGTAATTGTGTTATTATAATAGAAACATGCCATAAAATGAATGAAAGCTATCATAAGTATGATAAGCAGAAACCATTCTGACATTTAATACCCCTGTCACCTGAGACTTTTGACATAGTAAAACCAAAATTAATAGGAGTCATCTACTAGTTATGACCAATCAGTAGGTGAAATATGAAGACTTTGTAATAAACAGTTTTTAAGAATAATAAGCAAAACCACATGGTCTACCAACATATGACTAATTAATTTCTGAAATTTGAAGAATTTGTGATAAATAGTTTTCAAGATAATGAGCGGGAACCATTCTGATATTTAAGGCCCATGTGACCTTGAACTCTGACCTAGTGGCCCTAAAATCAAATAGGGTCATCTACAAGTTATGACAAATCAGTATGTGAAATATGAAGACTTTGCGATAAATAGTTTTTTAAGATAATCAGTGGAAACCATATGGTCTACCCACGGACAGACAAACACATAGAAACTAAGATTCCTGTGACCTTGACATTTCACCTTAAAACCCAAAAGTCAAGACGGTTATCTACTAGTAATAACAAATCAATTTGTAAAAAAAATTTAAGACGATAAGCGGAAAACCATGTGGTCTACCGACAGACAGAGCACCAGACAGACATTAGCAAAAAATATACTACCTCTCTTTCGAAGGGGGGCATAATAATGTTGTTGTTTTTATGCAATGATAATCACGTATTTCGAACGAAATACAATGAAATTACATACTAATCACTTATCAATCTATCATTACCGCAATAAACGTCTGTAATAATTTGTGTGTGTGTTTTTTTGTTTTTGTTTGTTTTTGTTTTTTTTTTCGCAGGGTTTCTTTTTTCAGTAAAAGAAATGAACATTTGTTATTAGTTGTCATATTATCTAAACATCAGCAGCTCAAAAACGCATACTGAAATGTACGTCAACAATGTTGTTAAATATATTACATATTAAGGTCACATATTGTATATATTACAAATAAAGCATGGAAATGGGTACACGTAATGAGAAAATAATAATAATTTGTATTAAATCGTCAATCTTCAAAAATAATTTATACGTCGTTTATAATACTAATTCTTGAATAAATGCAGACGTCGGTCGGGCAAATGCATTTCAACATGAACTTGATCTCTTAGATAAAATACAAAACGAATGTGCTAGAATAGCATCATTTGCAACAAGGTTTGCTTCCATAGATTTTAGAAATAGTCAAACATCATTACCATATACTTATTTTGTTTTACAAATAAAATACGGCATAGCACCTGAATACCTTTCGTCCCAAATGCCATACGTGAGTGGAACTACCTACCCCATTAGCATACAAAAAATGCCAACACTTTCAATGTTCAAAATTTTATCTATAACGTAACAAGCAATCTAACCCTATTATGGTGATAGGAAACTTCAAGTACCGCACGCATGATGACGCACAAAAAAGCACCATTTTCAACAAGAATTTGTAACAGAGTTACCAACGTCCCCTGCCCCGGGAGTTTTATATGAAGCATAAAATTGTGCTATTCCAAAAGATTGAGGTATGGATCTCAGGACATTCAGTCCAAAATTATGATCAATGCTAGATCTGCAAATGTAACAATAAATTTGTTAAAAAAATAAAATGAAACACGGAATTTAAAAATCTATCATATTGGGCTTTGACCTCTAAATGTGACCTTGACCTTGGAGGTAGGGGAGCAGGTGCATGACATAACGTCTTATTATTGAGACTATTTGTGCCAAGTATTTTCAAAATCCCTTAACTATGAAGAAGTTATCGATTGGACACAAAATATACCCTACATTTTGTATAACAGACTATGTAAATCTTTGACCTCTAAGTGTGACCTTGACCTTGGAGGTAGGGACACAGATGTTACGCATGACATATCATCTAATCATTGTGACTATTTGTGCCAAGTATTGTCAAAATCCCTTAATCTATGAAGAAGTAATAGATGGGACAAAAAATATACCAAATTACAGACTCTGTTTACCTTTGACCTCTAAGTGTGACCTTGACCTTAAGAGGTAGGGGTGCAGGTGTTGTACCTGACATATCGGCTTATTATTTTGACTATTTGTGCAAAGTTATTTCAAAATCCCTTGAACTATGAAGAAGGTCTAGATGCGACACAAAATATACCCTATAACAGACTATGTTAATTTTTTACCTCTAAGTGTAACCTTGACCTTAGAGGTAGGGATGCAGGTGTTGCGCATGACACATCCTCTTATTAAAGTGACTATCTGTGCAAAGTATTTTCAAAATCCTTTGATCTATGAAAAAGTTTTAGACCGGACAAAAAATATACCCTGTAACAGACTATGTAAGTATTTGACCTCCCAGTGTGACCTTGACCTTGAAGGTAGGTGACCGGTTTTTGCGCATGACACATCATCTGATTATTGTGAACAATTATGGCAAGTATTTACAAAATCCCTTCATAGATAAGAAAGTTATGGACCGGACACGACATATACCCTCAAATAGACAATGTTGACCTTGAATGAGCAAGTACGACCTTGACCCTGAAGGTAGGGGTCTGGCTGTTGCGCATGACACATCGTCTTATTATAACAAACATTTGTGCCAAGTTATCTCAAATTCCCTTGATAAATGACAAAGTTATGGACCGGACACGAAATATACCCTGTAACAGACTATGTTAATATTTGACCTCCAAGTGTGACCTTGACCTTGAAGGTAAGTGACTGGTTTTTGCGCATGACACATTGTCTGATTATTGTGAACAATTATGGCAAGTATTTACAAATCCCTTCATAGATAAGAAAGTTATGGACCGGACACGACATATACCCTCAAATAGACAATGTTAACCTTGAATTAGCAAGTACGACTTTGACCCTGAAGGTAAGGGTCTGGTTGTTGCGCATGACACATCGTCTTATTATAACAAACATTTATGCCAAGTTATTTCAAATTCCTTTCATAAATGACAAAGTTATGGACCGGACACGAAATATACCCTGTAACAGACTATGTTAATATTTGACCTCCAAGTGTGACCTTGACCTTGAAGGTAGGTGACCGGTTTTTGCGCATGACACATCATCTGATTATTGTGAACAATTATGGCAAGTATTTACAAAATCCCTTCATAGATAAGAAAGTTATGGACCGGACACGACATATACCCTCAAATAGGCAATGTTGACCTTGAATGAGCAAGTGTGACCTTGACCCTGGAGGTAGGGGTCTGGTTGTTGCGCATGACACATCGTCTTATTATAATAAACATTTGTGCCAAGTTATTTCAAATTCCTTTCATAAAAGACAAAGTTATGGACCGGACACGAAAGTTTGACGGACGGACGGACAGACGGACGGACAGACGGACGGAGCCTATTTCTATATCCCCCTTTTTTGTTCGAAAAGGCGAGGGACAAAAAAACTATATCTTCTACAACGTTATGTGAGTGCGGGCAAATGGAAACTAATTTTCTCTATTTTTGAGCGCCTTAAATTTAATACATATATATTAATATATTGATTGTAATGATCTAGCTGTTTTATTGAACCTTTCATATTATTGACATGTTTGGACAAAATAAAAAAAAAAACAATATATAGATCTAAATGTATTGTTACAAAATAAGACATATTAATTTTATAAAGGAGTTGAATAAAGATGTACTATGCCTATGCTGATCAATAGTGCTTTTACATGAGTAAATTAATTAATCAACCAATGAAGCTACACAAAAAGACTCCTATTTATATATTACATTGCAAAAATAACATCTTAGCTATTGAAAATTTGACAAAGAAAGTACAGAGATTTACCTATTATATTAAAAGCGATCTTATTTTCACTTTCATACAATGACTAGATATTATAAAGATTACATGTATACAAAATCAAGCAGCACGCTGACTATGTCAAGATTCTATGCAAAATTCATTTTTAAGGCCACAAGGACCGGCACCCTTGTTTATATTTAGTTCAGATGATTATTTCAGGCCGTGACATTTCAAGTATTATATGATAACAACCTGGGTGAATGTCAAAATGACGGCTTTTCTTAGTGTGGCTTTCAATGAAGGAACAAAACAAAATGTGGCCATTAGAAATAATCAGGGTCCTCACTAGGATTTTCAAAATCCTGAGAATCCCAATTCTTCTGTTTCTTCTTGATTAATTCCATCATGGAGCTTGTATAATATATCTGTGATTCAACACCCCCCTCCCTTAAGAAAATATACTTTGTACAACACAAACTGGCAAATGTGTCATTCTTAACTAATGTAAACAATACAGTACGTTTATTTGATTAATAAACTATATTAAAAGTGTTATTTGACAATTTTTATCAATTATAGACTTCCTTTTGGTTACTTCTTTTTTTATTATAAAAATCGGCATCGCGAAAATATGTGACAAACGAAAAAATGTCTGTTTTCTGCATAACCATTCACAATTCAAGTTTATGTTGATTTCGATTTTATCAGTTTAATTATTTTATGAGTATTTTTAGATTGTTATTCAGCTGCTATTTTAAAAGGCATTGTAAAACAAAATTTCCAAATTTGTAATTTACGGCAAAATTTACCGATGCTGTTTATGAACTGCTGTTTATTTGAATATTTGACTTGTCAAAAATTGGTCTTTTGTGGTTCAAACTTCAATATAGTTAAAGTTCTGTAACACATTTCATTTTAACTATCAAAACAGGTTATTTTTAGCTCTGAGAAATTTTATTTGGACCCGAGTATTTTTCACGGTAAGAAATTTTATCTCGGCCCGCATGATCCGATTTTTATTCAGCCAGGACCGAGACCGAGACTGACGGATTTTCGGCCGCACAGATGATGATACACTTATATACTTATTTTTTTTTTCTTTCTTTTTTTTTTTTTTTTTTTTTTTTTCTTTTTTTCTTTATTTTTTTTTTTTTGAAAATAAAAATCGTTCGGGCGGAGCAATTTTTGCCAGGCGGGCGGGGATGAGAATCAGGGAATTTATTTTCTATTGCCTTAGTCCATTCCGATAATAAGAATACTTAAGCGATAGAATTTGCCGACGATAAGATATAAAAAACATTAGGGAAATCCCTCGATATCTTTTACATAGAGGTCCAATCCGATAATTAGATTACTACTTAAGCGGACAATTACTGAAATACTTAGTTTGAAACAACACAAAATTGTTTTTCACAAATGAAATTAAAAGCTGAAGGTCGCTTTACATGTATGTGTTAATAAAAATAGATGTGCTAAATTTCATGACTTCCGTATCCTTACAAATGCATTTAAAACATGTTTCATAATTATAATAAATGTCTTAAAGTAGAGAATGTCGAGTGTTACAAAATATCAGCTTAAGTGGTCATGCAAATACAAACGATCGTCATTATCTTTCTACTCTGTCATTATTTTAAAATGTATTGCATAGAAACAAGCATATTTTCTTTCTTTCTTTATTCATTTCTTTCTTTCTTTATTTTTGTACTATTTATTTATATATTATAAATATTATAAAGATGAAGAAGTATAACAAAATAAAAGAGAAAATAGTAACTATGTCATAAAACGTACACATATTATCACACTAACAAAAAATAAATGTTTACACATACAACTGAAATATAGATACACAAAATTATAGACATAATACAATCACCCAAGTCTGTTAAGTTGTATGCATCATACATTCATTTACCATTGGATAAAATAAACAAAAAAAAAAAATGAAAATGTTACAAACTACTAGAATTATCGAAGAGAAAGTTTTTTGTTTTTGCTTAAAATATTTAATTATCTCTCTTTAAATCAAGGTATCCGTGTACATTTTTTTTTAACTTTGATGTAACTGCGTCTTTTGTTACCCTTATATAATTATTACTTTCGTTTAGAAACGGTTCAAAATGAATCAATATTAAATTGACATGAGCACATACATGCATTATAGTAGTATGTGTCAATAGTATATATGCAACGTAAAATTTAAAAGAAGAATAAAATAAAATATAAAAAATATAGAAATATATAAAGCTAGGAAATTTATTCATTAATGTTATTTGCCAAGAAACAAATTGGTATGTCAACAACACTTCTCACGGTAAAAAAGCACTTTCACTCATGACCAGTGATGCATTTAAAAAAAAATCAAAAATGAAAATATCGTAAATATGCGTTCGTTATATACAGTAACAGGAATGAATTTATTTCAAACAAAGTGTTGCAAGTGCTCATTTCATCTTACACAAGTGTCTGTCTCCTGTTATATATTCTACATAGCTTCATCTGTAAAAAAAATAAAAGAATGATGTTGCATTGATCAATTGTAAACGAATAAAGTATGTTCTTACTTACAAAATCACACCTTTAATAACATGAAACTTATAACAAAATATTACTGTACTTACTGGTTATTTAAACACCAACCGTGATATGTCCATATTCGTGCTCTGAACCTGAATATAAAGGATTATACATTTACGATTAATTATATAACAAGAACTACCGAACGACACATATGTCCCTTCCTGGCCATTGACTTATATTATTGGTAATTGTGTTATTATAATAGAAACATGCCATAAAATGAATGAAAGCTATCATAAGTATGATAAGCAGAAACCATTCTGACATTTAATACCCCTGTCACCTGAGACTTTTGACATAGTAAAACCAAAATTAATAGGAGTCATCTACTAGTTATGACCAAGTCAGTAGGTGAAATATGAAGACTTTGTAATAAACAGTTTTTAAGAATAATAAGCAAAACCACATGGTCTACCAACATATGACTAATTAATTTCTGAAATTTGAAGAATTTGTGATAAATAGTTTTCAAGATAATGAGCGGGAACCATTCTGATATTTAAGGCCCATGTGACCTTGAACTCTGACCTAGTGGCCCTAAAATCAAATAGGGTCATCTACAAGTTATGACAAATCAGTATGTGAAATATGAAGACTTTGCGATAAATAGTTTTTTAAGATAATCAGTGGAAACCATATGGTCTACCCACGGACAGACAAACACATAGAAACTAAGATTCCTGTGACCTTGACATTTCACCTTAAAACCCAAAAGTCAAGACGGTTATCTACTAGTAATAACAATCAATTTGTAAAAAAAATTTAAGACGATAAGCGGAAAACCATGTGGTCTACCGACAGACAGAGCACCAGACAGACATTAGCAAAAAAATATACTACCTCTCTTTCGAAGGGGGGCATAATAATGTTGTTGTTTTTATGCAATGATAATCACGTATTTCGAACGAAATACAATGAAATTACATACTAATCACTTATCAATCTATCATTACCGGCAATAAACGTCTGTAATAATTTGTGTGTGTGTTTTTTTTTTTGTTTGTTTTTTTTTTTTTTTTTTCGCAGGGTTTCTTTTTTCAGTAAAAGAAATGAACATTTGTTATTAGTTGTCATATTATCTAAACATCAGCAGCTCAAAAACGCATACTGAAATGTACGTCAACAATGTTGTTAAATATATTACATATTAAGGTCACATATTGTATATATTACAAATAAAGCATGGAAATGGGTACACGTAATGAGAAAATAATAATAATTTGTATTAAATCGTCAATCTTCAAAAATAATTTATACGTCGTTTATAATACTAATTCTTGAATAAATGCAGACGTCGGTCGGGCAAATGCATTTCAACATGAACTTGATCTCTTAGATAAAATACAAAACGAATGTGCTAGAATAGCATCATTTGCAACAAGGTTTGCTTCCATAGATTTTAGAAATAGTCAAACATCAATTACCATATACTTATTTTGTTTTACAAATAAAATACGGCATAGCACCTGAATACCTTTCGTCCCAAATGCCATACGTGAGTGGAACTACCTACCCCATTAGCATACAAAAAATGCCAACACTTTCAATGTTCAAAATTTTATCTATAACGTAACAAGCAATCTAACCCTATTATGGTGATAGGAAACTTCAAGTACCGCACGCATGATGACGCACAAAAAAGCACCATTTTCAACAAGAATTTGTAACAGAGTTACCAACGTCCCCTGCCCCGGGAGTTTTATATGAAGCATAAAATTGTGCTATTCCAAAAGATTGAGGTATGGATCTCAGGACATTCAGTCCAAAATTATGATCAATGCTAGATCTGCAAATGTTAACAATAAATTTGTTAAAAAAATAAAATGAAACACGGAATTTAAAAATCTATCATATTGGGCTTTGACCTCTAAATGTGACCTTGACCTTGGAGGTAGGGGAGCAGGTGCATGACATAACGTCTTATTATTGAGACTATTTGTGCCAAGTATTTTCAAAATCCCTTAACTATGAAGAAGTTATCGATTGGACACAAAATATACCCTACATTTTGTATAACAGACTATGTAAATCTTTGACCTCTAAGTGTGACCTTGACCTTGGAGGTAGGACACAGATGTTACGCATGACATATCATCTAATCATTGTGACTATTTGTGCCAAGTATTGTCAAAATCCCTTAATCTATGAAGAAGTAATAGATGGGACAAAAAATATACCAAATTACAGACTCTGTTTACCTTTGACCTCTAAGTGTGACCTTGACCTTAAGAGGTAGGGGTGCAGGTGTTGTACCTGACATATCGGCTTATTATTTTGACTATTTGTGCAAAGTTATTTCAAAATCCCTTGAACTATGAAGAAGGTCTAGATGCGACACAAAATATACCCTATAACAGACTATGTTAATTTTTTACCTCTAAGTGTAACCTTGACCTTAGAGGTAGGGATGCAGGTGTTGCGCATGACACATCCTCTTATTAAAGTGACTATCTGTGCAAAGTATTTTCAAAATCCTTTGATCTATGAAAAAGTTTTAGACCGGACAAAAAATATACCCTGTAACAGACTATGTAAGTATTTGACCTCCCAGTGTGACCTTGACCTTGAAGGTAGGTGACCGGTTTTTGCGCATGACACATCATCTGATTATTGTGAACAATTATGGCAAGTATTTACAAAATCCCTTCATAGATAAGAAAGTTATGGACCGGACACGACATATACCCTCAAATAGACAATGTTGACCTTGAATGAGCAAGTACGACCTTGACCCTGAAGGTTAGGGGTCTGGCTGTTGCGCATGACACATTCGTCTTATTTATAACAAACATTTGTGCCAAGTTATCTCAAATTCCCTTGATAAATGACAAAGTTATGGACCGGACACGAAATATACCCTGTAACAGACTATGTTAATATTTGACCTCCAAGTGTGACCTTGACCTTGAAGGTAAGTGACTGGTTTTGCGCATGACACATTGTCTGATTATTGTGAACAAATTATGGCAAGTATTTACAAATCCCTTCATAGATAAGAAAGTTATGGACCGGACACGACATATACCCTCAAATAGACAATGTTAACCTTGAATTAGCAAGTACGACTTTGACCCTGAAGGTAAGGGTCTGGTTGTTGCGCATGACACATCGTCTTATTATAACAAACATTTATGCCAAGTTATTTCAAATTCCTTTCATAAATGACAAAGTTATGGACCGGACACGAAATATACCCTGTAACAGACTATGTTAATATTTGACCTCCAAGTGTGACCTTGACCTTGAAGGTAGGTGACCGGTTTTTGCGCATGACACATCATCTGATTATTGTGAACAATTATGGCAAGTATTTTACAAAAATCCCTTCATAGATAAGAAAGTTATTGGACCGGACACGACATATACCCTCAAATAGGCAATGTTGACCTTGAATGAGCAAGTGTGACCTTGACCTGGAGGTAGGGGTCTGGTTGTTGCGCATGACACATCGTCTTATTATAATAAACATTTGTGCCAAGTTATTTCAAATTCCTTTCATAAAAGACAAAGTTATGGACCGGACACGAAAGTTTGACGGACGGACGGACAGACGGACGGACAGACGGACGGAGCCTATTTCTATATCCCCCTTTTTTGTTCGAAAAGGCGAGGGACAAAAAAACTATATCTTCTACAACGTTATGTGAGTGCGGGCAAATGGAAACTAATTTTCTCTATTTTTGAGCGCCTTAAATTTAATACATATAGAAAAAAAATTATTTCAAAGTTGTTTAATCTAATGGTTTTGGTTTGTTTATTTTACTGTGTGTTTGATTTGTTTGGTTGTACGGCGCACCAACACTACAATTCTGTGATAAGTAATGTTGTTGTTAATCTACAGTTTTTTTACAGCAAAAGATAAGTATCTTTATATTAGTTGCAATATATTCTAATCATCAGCAGCTCTAAAAAAAACACATCCTGAAATGTCTGTCAACAAAATTGCTAAATCACATATTTAGGTCTAAAGTTAATAAATGATTTAAAAAGATTACCGTGTAGGGAAGTAATCTTCTCATACTCGTTATTCTCTGTTTCTTTAGCAATCTGTGAATCTAGAATAATTGTTAAACTTTACTTTTTACAATTTTTCCTGGTATAGTTTGTGTCGTACTGAAATCTGTTAAATACTTTCGGCCCACATGCGTTGACAAGCATTAGAAATTATATTATTTGCGCTGTTGATGTACTAAAGAAATAATATATCCCAAACAGTGATTTTATCGCTCAATTACATCACTGTTTGGAGTTCGGATGCGAGGAATTATATCGCGAGGGCGTAGCCCGAGTGATATAATGATGAGCATCCGAACGACAAACAGTGATTCTATCAAACGATAAAATCACCGAGTTGGATATATTATTTCGATTCTAACACGACATCAACAAATAAATGCTGCCGTATCTAATATTAAGATAAATTGCCTGATTTGATTCCGTACTAATTGTCTGCGCGTCGTTTTTTCATTTGTTACGTCACGTGTATAATGATGAAGTCATGTGTCTAAAAATAGAAAACGTCAAACTGTGATTTTGTTACATAATAACACACTCTTTCGGTTCTTATGTCCAATAGGGAAAATTGCGGGTCGTGTTAGAATTTATAATATAGCACGTTTGTAACGTCGCTTTTTATCGGGTAATCGTAACGTTTTTATGATTTATATACACGGCTGCTGTCAATTTTCGAAGAAATATCACTTGTTCTCCAAAAGATGATGCTTGCTGTAAAATAAATTCGTAATATCTATTTTTGACAGCTTGTATTGCATAAATCTAATAATATAGAGTTAATGGAAGCGCTAAATATTCACAAGAAGGTGTAATTTAAATTAAGATATTTATGTTATAAAAATGTTTAAACAAAATATTATATTGTTATCATGGATCTATCGCTTTGGGGGTAAGCCGTACCTGAATCTGTCTCCATCACATTGTAGTAAACAGGATTTTTCTGAGATGTGGTGTGCCCTGAAAGAAGAAAGTCAAACATACAATTAAAGAATCTATGTTATGATATCTTCAAGTTACCTGTGTATGAAAAAGAAACACAACAAAATATAAATACATATTAACAAGGCTAATCCATTGTGTACAGCTTAATTGCAGTTTTACTGATAATACATAATCACAAACTGCTCTGGTTTATTACAAACGTATGGTTTTATTTATTTCACACTTTGTTTTGTTTTCACGACGCACCAACACAATTTAGGCGAAATAGCGCCGAAACAGAAAAAAATGATTTTGCCTTAGTTAGGGTGTTACAAACACCAGGGGGGCAAAACAACCTCAACTGCTAGAGGTAAGAGATGCATAGATTCCAAAAATATGAACCCATTAAGTCGTCTCTTGTGGTCACTTAGAGATTAACAGTGGCTGCAGTCATGATTCCTTAAAGGCAACCCCTCATCAGCAATGGATATATATTTCACTATTAATTGGCAGATGAACCGAAAAAGTGGGGCTAAATGTTTCACTGTTAAATACCAGACAGGTCAATTCAAATGCAAATGCTTCGATCAATGTGTAACTAAATTTATCAGGCAGGATGTGCGTTAGATTATTAACAGAGCGAGCATATGTCAACTTAAAGATCCGCTCAGTAGAGCGACTGGTTATTCAATGTTATAAAGAGCAACAAAAAAATGAAAACAAAATTCAGTCACACCAGCAGGTCACCCAGAAGACAAAGAATCCAAAACAGAAAGCCGACACATTAGCACTGCAAAACATACAAAAATGTAAACTTACCGTCACTACCTTCCTGTATATTATTTTCAGTTGATATTGTCTTGCCACCTGTATTACTAAAAAGAAATGAAACAACGGTAATATTGTTATAATGCTTATTACATTCATCAGAATTTACATTCGTAATAGGATATTTTAACACAAATTCCAGTTAATGGATAGTATCTTTGAAAAATTGATCAAAATAAACACTTATCAGTGTATTTTTTTATTCTTTTATTTTAAAATAACATATGAATTTTTAAAATTAAAAAGCATTTAAAATGCATTGTTGATTAAATTCACTGAACGATTATACAGTTAAACCAAGGAAAAATGCAAGAAAATCATTTCTGATAATATCCAAAACAGAATATGTCTTCAATCAGAAAAAGAACCGGTTAATTCATATCGAAATGAAATAAACTTTTATATCAAACAACATTGATTTCATATTATATCCCTATACCGGTATTTGTTTATTTATCTATTTTTACTATTTTATTTTAAACATTTGTAAAGGGAAACACCTACTTTTGGGAAAATCGTGCTCTCCAAAGAAAAATCATAGACACGGCTAAACTAATCACCAACACAGCTATTATTACTCCCATCACTATGACAGCAGTCGGATTATTGTTGTTGTTGTTGTTGTTATTTTCTGTTTGCGTTTGGTTTTCTTAGTTAAAAGATAATATAATATAGAATGAACAAAACATATTGTAATATACTACAATTTATTCTATGAGATGAAGGACTTTTGTAGACAGTACATACATTAAGATTTGTTTTCTATTTAGGACACAGTTACTGTTATTATCCATATCTGCAAAGCAAAAAACCAAAGTCATTTAAATGGTATTTTATTTAAGAAATAATATATCCCAAACTGTGATTTTATTGCTCAATAACATCACTGTTTGGAGTTCGGATGCGGGGAATTATATCACGAGGGCGTAGCCCGAGTGATATAATGATGCGCATCCGAACGACAAACAGTGATGTTATCAAGCAATAAAATCACCGATTTGGATATATTATTTCGATTCTAACACGACATCAACAAATAAATGCTGCCGTACATTATAATTAGCTAAATTGCGCCTGATTTGTTTCCGTACTTATTGTCAGCGCGTCACATTTTTAGTGGTTACGTCACGTGTATAATGATTACGTCACATGTCTAAATATAGAACGTCAAACAGTGATTTTATAGCATAATAACACACACTTTCGGTTCCTCTATGTTCAATAGGGAAAAATGCGGGTCGTGTTAGAATTTCTAGTAAAAGCAGTTGGCAATAAGTAACTTATATACTTTTATATATTTCCTTTGCATTTGTAATTTCCTCGAAAAAAAGGTGAATATTTCTTTTCAAATATAACGGCGACGATTGAAAAGGTCATCAAATATGCATTCTAACACGACCCGCATTTTTCCCTATTGAGCATAGAAGAACATAAAGTGTGTGTTATTATGCAACAGATGCACAGTTTAACGTTCTATATTTAGACATGTGACGTAATCATTATACACGTGACGTAACCACTAAAAATCCGACGCGCTGAAAATAAGTACAGAAACAAATCAGGCGCAAATTTGCTTAACTATCAAGTACGGCAACATTTATTTGTTGATGTCGTGTTAGAATCGAAATAATATATCCAAATCAGTGATTTTATCGCTTGATAACATCACTGTTTGTCGTTCGGATGCGCATCATTATATCACTCGGGCTACGCCCTCGTGATATAATTCATCGCATCCGAACTCCAAACAGTGATGTAATTGAGCGATAAAATCACTGTTTGAGATATATTATTTCTTAATTAATATATAGCAGCCGGTCGGATATCATTATCCTACAATTGTGATTGATAAGTAAAATGTAATATCATGGTATCCCAACTAATTTTTCTTTCAATTTTTGACAGTTAAAATAATTTTACAAATTTAATTCACCTGTGTATGGCAGACACACTATCTCACGTGATAGGCTATCGCATCCTTTCGAACACCTTCCTGTATTCTGATCGCAAACGTTATCTGTACATAATCTGCTGCAAGATGCCTTGCAGTCACCTCCAAAGTAACCGGCAATACATCCAGATAAACAGTGTCCAGTCTTCTTATCACATTTTTCGCTATCTTTAACACAGTTCAGCGGGCATTCATCGTTACAGATTTCGTTGTAAAATCCTACTTTACATTGTCTGCATTCAGTATTTGTATCGCATATCAAACAGTTCTCACTATTGACGCAACATTTATCACCAGAAAAGTTGGCTTTACAACCGTAGAGACATTCGCCATCAAGTCGATTACAAACACCGTATAAACAGTTTGAAGAACAATTTTGGTCACACTTTACACCATAGAAACCTTCTTTGCAGATTGTGCATTCATTTCCATAATAGTTATTCATGCAAGATAAACAATATCCCGACCCTTGGTTACATATCCCATCAGCGCAATTATTAGGGCACACTAAGTCGCATTTCTTTCCATATTTACCAAATACACATTCTTCACACCTTATCCCGTCAAAATTATTTGTACAGTCATAACATGAACCTATATATCTTTCACATGTATTGTCCCTACAATAAGTCGGACAACTCAGATTACAGGTGTCACCATACCAGCCGTCCTTGCATGTGTCGCAAAACCGACCAGTTATAGTTTCTCTAATACACTCGTTACATTTACCCGACCTTTGATCACAAATTTCGTTTTTGCAATAAAGAGGACAAGTTTTTTCACACGAGTCACCATATCTACCAGGAATACATTTTGTACAATTTACACCTTCAAAGTTCTGCTTGCAAATACAGTTACCATTTTCTATATTGCAAACGTTCTTTTCACATCCAGTAGAACATTGCTGCTGACATGTTGGGCCAAATGCTCCCGTCACACATGATGTACAATTATTGAAAGTCAAGCAACTTGTACATTCAGCTCGGCATTGATGAACACAATTATACATCACAGGATTTTGAGGATTATCAAGCTGTTTACCATTGTAATATCCGGCTTTACATGATTGGCACAAGTCTTTCGATTGACATGTATTACAGTTAGAAGGACAAGTCTCGACACATGTAGTGCTAGGACCAAAATAACCCGCCTGACATTCAACACATATATTTTGTTCACATTTACAGTTTACCGGACATTTACGATACCTGCAGTCTGTAGAACCATGGTCATTGTAAAATTCATCTTTACATTTTGTACAAACTATGGACGATGTACAAGATACACATTTAGAAGGACACACTCCTGAACAGTCTTTGGTATCTTCAAGATAGAAACCGTCATAACACGACTCACAGATATTAGCATATTTGTCACATTTTGGACAGTTAAAGGTACATTTATCATAACAACGAACACCTCGATATCCATCAATGCAACCATCATAACAATTACCTTCAGGAAAGAAACCATCAGGTCCACAATTTTCATTTTTACAGCATGCGCATTCAATTTTGCAGCGTTCGTCTATTTCACCACCTGAAATATTATATCATTTTCATGATAAACCATTTTTATTTTTGAATTTCACAGTCGTTTACTAAAATATGATGCAAATTAATTTTAATTAAATCATTAAAAATATGTATCAAAAATATTTAATTTTTCTTATAAGTAATTATGATAAGTTTAGTATCACATGTGTAGATCAACATTCTATATGTATATATTCTATATGTATATATCATTGTATACTGCTGTATTAATGTAGCAAAGTTTTAATTTCAATATTCTGGAATTATTTCACAAAACATTTTTTTGCCGCTTTACCATCATTTTATGTTTTGCGTAAAGTTAAACGAACGTTGCATCATTTGTTATTTTAAAAACGTCTTTTTTTCTTAAAAACACAAAATTTCGAAGGCTAAGAAAAGCGGTTTTTGTATTTTTAACTGATTATATAATATTATGTTCGAAACAGTAAATTAATAATGGTGATCAATATAGTTTTAAAGGGTGATTTTCTTTCTTTTTTCCATCTATCAAAATTATTCAAAATATTTTCAATTTTGACCAATAAGAAAGACACTCAGGACGGTAACAAGGAATTCTATAGATACCTTAAATGTTTGAAATATAACCAGAAAAAGAAATGAAAATAGAAGCGATGTTAAATTAAAATTAGACGAAAAAGTATCAAAATTAATGGTCTAATGCGAGTATCATTTGACATTTTGAAATATTTTTTTTTTATATTTTGAAAACTTTGTATTAAAATGATCAAGTTATAAAGCATGCATTCGCCCATTCAGAAATGGGGAAAACTTTAGTCTTGCTTTTGTTTATTTTCTTATTTCATATTTTTTTAACATTTTGCATTGTTTTCAGATTCTGTTATAAAAAAGTTTTTTTATGTACAACATGTCATCGAGCTTTATGGAACAAAATTAGCGTTTAACTCAAGTGATAGTGACATGTTTTTGTATCATAATTATTCTTTTTATTTCTTTTTTTTACCTTTTTGTAAAATAGGCACAATTTATGCTTATTCATGACAATAATTAACATTCAAGTAATAAAACAGATTAACTGAGTGAAAAAAGCAAGTTTGTTTTAAAATGTATCGCAAATATTTGCAATAGATTATTTAGAAGGATTCAATGCTGGCAAAATGGCCAGGACCTATTCTTGGCGCATCTGATATAATTTTCTATAAAGGGGACAATGTATGGTTTAAAATAACAAACAATCAAACTAAAATAAATTATATATATCAAATGTAGTATCAACATAAAAGTTTGTTGTAAATTTCCATTAGATATTTTTTATATGTTTTGGAAGGTTATACATGCCTGCGAAGTAGCAACGGAGGCAATTTTGTATAAAGAACACAATGAATGTTTATAAATTACAATTATCAAACTAGAATTTATTCTATATATTTAATATAATATTATAATAGAAGTTTGTTTTGAAATTCAATAGGAACATTTTTATATCTTTAATGTTTTGAAGGATTATATATGTCTGCAAAATGAACATATTTTCTTAGATATTTTTCTTTACATCTTTCTTTGTCTTGAATTTATTTTAAGAATACCAATAATTTATTTTTTTATCCAGTTTATCTTTCTCCAAAAGATATTTCAATCATTGTCAAAACAGATAAACATCAAGAAATTACTTTGTGAATTTATGCATTAGGTTCTATTTTTGTTCCTCAAAAATATGCAACTTAATAAATAATGAGCACATATAAAGAAACTAGAAATGTGTCGTCATGCCACGGATGCCCCCGCATGCAGCTTTAATTTCAAATGATTTAATAATAGTTCGTTCCTAATTTGTTTACAAAAACTATTTTTCTTATTGTATGTTCAAAGCCCTTCAACTTTTCAATGTTAACACAAACCATTTTTATACAAATGTGCAAGGCCATAAAAGTATTCAGTGTTAACCTTTTGAAAATTGCATATTTGTAGCCGAGATAAAGACTTCACACATTTCCACACAAGTAAGAGTGCGGAAAGTTAAAATTTTATTTTTCCCTAAATTCAAGAGAGATCACTTTGTCCAAAATCATCAAAGCACGACCAAATTCAAACTTGGCTTGCTTTTTCCGAAGAAATTTGAGTTGAAAGTGTATAACTGTTGGGGAGATAATGAACGGAAAATAAAAAATTCTTCTTTTTTTTCAAAGTTCAAGTGGGATAACTCATTAATCATCAAACCATGACCAAATTGGAACTTACATTCAATAAGAGATGTTATATTTCCGATCTTCAAAGATCGTTCAACACGACATTATTGTTGTGTGTGGTATTTTTTAGTTTCAACTATTTGGCTGTTTCGATTTGGGTCGTACCAATATTCCTACTTGATTAATGATGAATTACCCTTAGGATATATTGTCTGCTTTTTAACTTTATCTTTTGACGTCTTATCTGTATTATGCAGGCTTCATAATATCTGGTCCCCTTTCATTATTCCATTTTGTTTAGTTCCACTGATTGTTTCCTCGTTTAGGACACAGGCTTTCTATTACTTTGGGATCATACGCCGCTTTTCATGGAATGGCACGGAAGTGTCACATTGGAGATTAAATGATAATCGTCGCATGAACACATCTGCGGACGTTTCTAAATTCAAAATTTTGCCATTTCATGATTAAATGATGAATGAATTCTGCTTAAGCCGGTGCTAGGGGACGTGGACGGTAGTTTGCACTTTACAGTACCGTCCATGAACAGGCTCAATCAAACCGAGCCTGCTACATTTCAATTTTGCCGTTAAGGGTTGCTCTATCTAACCAGCGTATTCCTATGACATAGCCATATAGAATATGTATTTACAACTGTTGGGGTGATAATGAACAGAAACTGAAATTTTCCCTTTTTTCAATGTTAAAGGGGCATAACTCAGCAAACATCATTTAATTATGACCAAATTCAAAGTTGACCTGCGCATTCCTTTGATGTATTCATATGCCAAATTTGAGTTGATTGTGTACAGGTGTTGGGGAGATAATGAATGGAAACTGAAAAATTCTTCTTTTTTTTCAAAGTTAAGGTTTATTTCTCTGCCAAAAATCATCGAATCATGACAAAATTCGAACTTGACCTGCACATTTCTACAGCATATCCATATCTTAAATTTGAGTTTCATGTGCAAAGTTGTTGGGGAGATAATGAAATGTCTTCTTTTTTCTCAAAGTAAATGGGGCATATCTCTGCCAAAAATCAACAAACCGTGACCAAATTCGAACTTGACCTGCATTTTCTTATGATATATCCATATGTTAAATTTGAGTTGAATGTGTGCAACCGTTACCTAGATAATAACCGGAAATTGCTGATGACGATGAGAGAAGGATGGGTTAATTCTATATGCCCCAGCTATTTTATGGCGGGGCACAAAAATGATTAGTGCTTGGGAAATTCAACTGAAAAAGAGAACAATTTTCATGGATGATTTTGTACATTACCTGTGACTGTTCACATCATTTGTCGGTGTCTTTCATGTGCAGCATTAACATTTAATATGTTCAGTTTGAACATATCACACGTAAGATACTTGATGCATGTAACATCATGAAAACTTTCTCCCAAAAGATGATCTAATGACAGTATGAGTATAACATCGTTCACATACAAAAGTATGTAAATATTTGACAATTATGAAAAAACTGGACATTGTATTATAAATAGATAGCTTAGACTTACAGATTGTAGTAATGTTTATTCCAGAAGGTTTGTGGCCAATGAGGACAATATATTTACATATATAGCATACAAGTGTAAAGTTATAAAGAATTCAGCAGTTTTTTACATAATATATATTTTAACATTATTATGTGCCATACTTCATCTGAAACGTACAACTGTGTTATTTCTGTATAAAATTCAATGCACAGTAGTAGAATTTACTTAATACAATACAATGTGATAATTGCATATATCCACGAGCAATTTGTAGGAAATTGTATGATTGTCGTTTTAAGCACATTTTGGAAAATTCTACGTGATGAACTTGTCAAAAGATAAATAAATACGGAATCTCTGTTATATCAATTAGTCTGTAGATATTAGTTACCTCTTGTCAAGTGTCAAGATATAGACTTAGTGTAAAAGATCTATAAAATGAACATACACTCCCTGTTAAAACTTATAAAGATATGAAAGGAAAGTGAAAATCATGTTGATTTTTGGTGTTGCCAAAACAAAACATAAGACTTATAATAGCAAATGGAATACCAAAAGGTGACATAGTTGTATTAATAACATATGTAGGATTCAAATAATAACAATTATATAATTATGTATACATACGTACAAAGTCATGACTGCATGTTCAAAAATATTCCTGTTCCGATTTTAAATGCTTTTTGATACAAATGCTAAGATTTCTTATTACTCTAAGTTCTCATAATTATGTAGCTCTTTTAGTTTCAACATATTTTGTCGTCTCCAATAATAATCAAATATATACCGGTACTTTTTTCCTATGATATGATACATTTTAAAGCAAAATGAAAATTATCTTCTATGACATTGCAGTTATTACATGTTCATCCGTTCGCATGAGTATATTTAGTGGTCTAATATCTTCTTTTACCATAAGGTTCACTTTTTCTTACTTATGTTATCTCATTTTTATTCACAAATTTTAACCCGAACTTAATTATGTTGTAATATCTAATATTTTGAAAAAGCAAGCCTACCCAGTTCTCCATAAATAAAATGGTTTATTTGTGTTGTTTTCTAAACCCCTAACATTTTTACAGCACTGCATATATCTTTCTATAATTCAGAATCGGGGAAACAAGTTTATCAAAACGTTCTAACCTATGTTTTACAGATAAATCTGTTAATTTGAATAAATTCGTTTTCGTCTTCTTATTGTCTCTATGGCCTGTCCAGCAAGTGTGACTCCGTTTGTGAAAAAATACCTTAGTAAATGAACTTGTTTACAATTTCAACAAGATAACCATTATAGGTAAACGAGATATTGCATTGTAAACTTCCTCTTTTGAGACAAATCATCACTTTGGGTTTTCTTTTTTTTATTTAATACATTCCACTTTTATCAATATTCGTACAATGCATCTAAAATATTTTGTAATTAAATGAATTTTATTGCAAATAAAAAAACTTCATCTGCATGTAAGATTAAAGATAAATCTATGCCACATTTTCGAATGCATAAGAATTTTAACATATGTTTGACATATAATATATGTTTTATAAAACGGTTTCTTGTACAACATGTTGTGATAACTTATTTTCTACCAAATAAGTTTTAGTTAAGAATCATAATTCTAATGAGATAGCGAAACTCTTACCAGCTGCTAATATCCATTTACAGCAAAACAAAAGTGAGAGCAAGATGGTGACTTTCTGAAATACAGCATAATTATTAGAATTTAAAATATAATAGATTAATTTACCCAAATGTACTGCATAATTATGTATATGCGAGTATATATGTTATTAAATTGATGACCAAAGATACATGCTTACCAGGTTTATGTTTGAGAAATCAATTGCAATAAAAAC
This sequence comes from Ruditapes philippinarum, assembly GCF_026571515.1. Classification (NCBI taxonomy): domain Eukaryota; kingdom Metazoa; phylum Mollusca; class Bivalvia; order Venerida; family Veneridae; genus Ruditapes; species Ruditapes philippinarum. The sequence goes on along the minus strand of NW_026863840.1, from coordinate 43,251 downwards.
TTTCATGTTTCGCAAATTAATGCCCCATACGCCTTCTTAAAGTTAATTCATAATTATAACAATTCAGTAGGGTGTTATCGGAAATAAAGTAATATTGAAAGGTTAGTAAATTTTTTAATAACAGATGAAAGAAGAACAGAAATAAATATACTTTTTTTTTAATTCTATGGAACAGAATTAATGCATTTATTCTATCTTGCTTGATGAATTTGTAAATTGCATTTTGCTTGATTCCATCTTGCTTTATGATATTTAAACTTTGCATTAAGGTGCATTCCATTTTCATTATTTCATTTAAACTTTCGTAGTGACTAATTCTTTCATTGAGTGATAACTATTAAAATTGCACCAGCCATTAATCGTACAGGTTTGGGGTATTAAAATGTTAACGTCATATACTTTTATGTATAAGCTACCTTCCTTCATGCTCTATACAAACTATTTACGGTTTAGTTCTTTTTTGTATTACTTTCATGTAGAAGTCATTTAAAATCGACTATTTTCATTCCCTACTTCCTTTTGTACACCTCAAATTACACGACGGATTTTGTTTAAGTGTGACTCATATGATTTATAGCTCGCACGGCCTGATTACTATTAGCTTTCGCTTATTACCATTATTCAGTGTCTTTGCTAAATAAAGCTGGGTGTCTGGTGCTTTGTGGATTATGTTTAATCATCTTGCAATATATATATAAACAATTTAAACAATTTCTAGCGACTGTGAACTCTTAAGGGGCGAGAACTCTGTTATCAAGATTAACGGAATTTTCCACATTTCGCCAATCATCGGAATTTTCCGTACATAAACTGCAGTGACCATACAATGGTATTCTTTTGCGTATAAATAAATACGTACATATAAATTGCCCAGGAAAGAATATGAATATAAGTAGAAAAAGGGTCTTCAATGCAATTTTATATATGTTTACAGTGTAATAGAAAAAATATATATTCATGAACAGTTATTTAATGGGGACAGTTATACAGTGGCGGGTTCAGGCCCTGGCTTAAGCGTTGCACCCACCCCCAAGCTCAGTCCAAAGATAAGTTCATGAGCTGGGATGGAATATAACTCTCAGTTTCATGCAATAGTGGTCATAGTGTACTCCATTATCAAAACATATAATTCTTTCATCCAGTTGATTCCAGGTCTTCATCCAATGACTTGAAAATTAAAAAGGCAAATTTTATTGGCTTATTATCTTTACAAATGTCTCAGAGTCAGTAATAGTGGCGAATAGGTGTGTTACGCAGTACAATATATAACTAGGAACAAACGAAGTTGTTTATTATTGTGACATTTGCATAGCCAATAACAAATAATAAGCATAAATGTGTATGATTATAGTACACGGCCCAATGGGCATATAAGCCACCAACTTACTGTGTCACAGAAACCCCTTACACACTATCACATTCATACACATTTGTGCTTAAAGATGCGCATCTTTCAGTAATATATTTTAATTACAGAAATTTATTGAAATCTATTAAAATCTTACTGAATATGTCTAATTTAAATAAATCACATACACACAATGTATTGGAATCTGCGTACCTTATTACGGGTCAAGTAAAGTTGTGCCTTTCTTTAAAAAACTGCCATATTCTTTTAATAACAATTCATAGTGCCCACTTATAGTGTATATATTTTAAAGCAACATATTTGTGTGAATGGTATTTATTTTTAATTACAAAAAGACTGTCAAGCAACAATCAATATTTTAAAATATCGAGTTTGAGCATAATATATCTTTATATTCAATTTCACTATTGCACAAACGACTACGGCACACGCTTAAAAGTTGCATAAAGAATGTATAAGAGGTGTTTTGCCACTTGTAGGGTGAGTTTTAAGAGACATCTAGTACATCTTTGTCACATGCTGGTCGAATCTTCAAAAACACGCAATTTTCGCCTGTTTTCTATAGATTTTCTCAAAATCTTTCACTTACATGTCAGCCCCCAACTAACACTATTCGGTATACGCCCCTATATAAAGAGGACTCCACGTGCCAAAATAGCGGGACCATCCGGAAAATACGAGATGTACCGACAAAGCGACACCTGCTGTCATAATATGAAAACAAAATATTGCAACTCGCATTATGCTTACCGCCAACTGCTTAGCGCGTACTGTAACATGCGACTATAATATTGTTATCGTTGTCATCTGCGTTGTCGATGGACATTGATCATGTATTGCATTATATTTGTAATCAGTGAATTTATTGAAGTATATGAATGCTAAGACACATCAAAATTGCCAAGTATTGATCAAATAAAGTTATTTATTGTGAAATAGTGTCGACAATGTAAGTGGCAGTTTTAAATAACAAATTAAAGGTACTTAGAGGAACTTACAATATTACATCTAGTTATATCAAGAACAAGCAAAGAATTTTATCTTATACAACGAACATCATACGCTGTCCTTAAAAAAGATGCAATTAATCATATAGCATATTAAAATATGTGAGTTTGATTGTTCAAATAGTAACACATGAAGTTGCAATTACGTAAAGTCTCAATAGCACTTCATATGGGAGTTTTGATATCGATTCATTGATGATTGTATTTTATATTTGCAGGCACGTAAATATGCCTTGGAAGCATTATGTCCTTACTACGTAGCGTGGGGCGTGATTTTTCTTCATATTAATTGGTATCCATTGACAGGCAAGATACCAGTACACTTATTGTTCATTTCGAGCAATCTATTTTTTAAAAAAACATACGTAATTTAAAATCATATTTGTAATTTAAGCATCATCTATTAACACATAATTATAAACTGCATGTATTCTAAGATATTTATTAGACACTTGTCTATATTTTAATAAAGACTGTTTATACCCTTTAACAATAACTCTTATAAATATATTATAATCAATTATAGATCTATAAAACTTACATATTTCAAAATCATATTTGTATTTTAGGTATATCCTCTAAGAACACATAATTATATCTTTCTGCATTGACAGTACGTTTAAAATTTGATTATGTTTAAACTTTACGGAGGTTGACTTAAATCGATGTTAATATTATCCTAAAACGGCACGCGTGTTTACATCCAGTTTTTTTTATAAACCCAATACGTATATTGAATGGGTGCATTGGAGCGATGTTACTTCCGTCTAGATTACATACAAGAAAAGCATTGATGCAAAGCATCAAAGGGCGTCCAAGCAAGAAATGCAGCAAGTGAAGATGAACTAGTAGACATATGATGACAAGATATTCTTATAAACTACCAGAAATGTATATCACTTATGAATGAGCGGACGAAAGACATTGTTCATTATGAACTTTGATTGGCATGCTAGAGATTAGAATATTACTTGTTATGTCTTTATGATCGTGGTTATTAATAGCAACGGATATACATGTATACAATCATTTATAATCAATATGTGTAACGCATGATCAACACGTACCACACCTTTGTAATTGTCCCTTATTATGTTATCGCTATTAGCGAAGACCCCCTCTTAAGGTATCTGTTCACACTTAGTAGAAATATGACACTGGTTATATTACCATGTTGATCATGTTGAGCATAATTGTTTATTATACAATAATTGTAATATCTATTAATTTTAATAAAAAAAACAAATTTTATGAATATTGTTTTCTTTTCTTTTTTTGTGGTTTATGTGCTATTTTAATACTGAGTTTTTATGTTTACTACTCTTTTTTATTAAAATTGTAAAATAAATTTTAAGAATTCAATTGTCATATTGACCGACGATCATAAGTCAAAACTTAACTGAAAAGGTCAGTAAATTATGGTTTATCTTTCAATATATAATATTGTTTATTCTTAAACCATGTACATGTACATTTGTATTTTTCTTTATCATTTTTTAATTATCAATCAATTGAATAATTCATAAAATCTAATTTGTAACTTTGAATAATTCCTCGGCATCTTTACTAAACACGGATAACAAATTAAATAAAATGTTTCATAGTTGATAATGTCATATTAATACCATAAAAATGTACCTTTTTCTCAATTATTGTACATATTTATTGTTTTTATCTCATATAGATAAAATGAAACATGCTTTTGTTGTTGTTAATTTTGTTTTTGTATTTTCTGATCGCAAGATGATAAATAAAAAATCCCGAAGAGCGCGATTTATTGACGGAAAAGGTTATTTCATTTGAAAATGTTTGCATTGCGAAATTCTCCAGTTCGCTATTCATTGTACATAACATATCGCAACATTTCATTCTTAATTAATAATCAAGCACCCTCATACCGATCGGAATGATCGGCTTTTATTATGACCGACTAAAAGGCTCGAGAAGTTGCTGTCGCCCTTTCACAAAATCTGATTTCATTCCATAAGGGCGCGGCACATATCGCAACATTTCATTCTTAATTAATAATCAAGCACCCTCATACCGATCGGAATGATCGGCTTTTATTATGACCGACTAAAAGGCTCGAGAAGTTGCTGTCGCCCTTTCACAAAATCTGATTTCATTCCATAAGGGAGCCGCGCTTCGGCGCGGACGCCAATAACAAACACTCTTCTGTCTAATATGACTAATAGTCGTCTTGCTAAATATAGTACAAGTAAACAGAACATAACTTTCGGTATCATGGGTATGAAATAATTTCTTTATCCAATATTCTCAAAGAAATGGAAGTATTTTAGATTAATGTCGTGGGTTCTACTGATTGTAGTGATCCGTAAAGAATAGAATATAGGTAGTTCCTAGCCATCACATATTTCAATTATGCGTAAAATACGGTTGCAAAATATCAAACGTATTACACTGGTACAGATTTAAAATTCAATTTGAAAATTTGAAGATCATATGCTTTATAGGTTCTATTTAAAGACGTAAATTGATCGACGTACAAGGCATTGATCCAAACTTTTTCGCTCTTGTATTTTTCTGATTGCTTTTATTTGTTAAATGTTTTACTACGTTTTATACATGTAGATTACTACTTAAACACAGTAAAGTTAACCAGTTTATTGCATGACCGAAGTGAACGTGATAAATGAATTGTTGTAAATGACTTAGAATATGACTTTCGTCAAAACACTGTATATACAGTCTGTCAGGTAACAGGTTAATATATAGGTAATAGAACACAAAGTGTGTGATCACGTAAAATAAGCATACACTCAATAAAAAGATATAACTGTTATGACCGATTTTACTCACTAGCACTTTGTTAATCACACTAATTTAAGCTCGATTGAGAAAAAAGTTCTTGGAGCTTAATCATGTTTAAGTCCACTTCCTGAAACCAACCAATACTGATGTCAAATTGTACAATGGTTATGAAGAGGTTATTGCTAGAGCCAACAATCTTTGGCACTTAATATATAGAACACCGCTCCCACTTGCATTTTCTACTTACTACTTAAATAATATATGAACTAGACGTGGGTGATGAAAAAGAACAATTTTCTTCAGTCAAAAGTAAAAACCATTTATAATAAGAAAGAAGAAAAGTGAAAAAAATGTAACAATTTTCAAATCAATTCCGAGTTCAAAACGAAAATAATCATTGAAACCCAGGCTCATAAACGAATAACATATGATGTAGGTGTCGATGATAACAATGTATCTTAAATTTGAAGTAAATCCACGAAGAAAACAGAAAGTCATATAATAAATAAGGAAAATTCAAAAATTAAGGAGGGATCATTCTGGAAATATGGACGCTATTTATACATTTAGTATTAAATCTACACTCATTCAATATTTTGTATGTTATGCATAAACTAATTCAGATCATAATTAAAGTTTAAACATACTTGTGAATTAAACTTACGTTGTCACAATTCAAAAATACCGCGGACATTATGAAATTAGAGAAACATGACTTCCCGTGACGTCTGTGAGGTCATATCGGAATGACTACTGACTTGAAACTGAAATCGATGAAAAACATTAAAAATGTTATTTTCTTTTAAAATTGTGAGTATTTATACTTTTCTTTTCAAAAGAATAAATTTGTCAAAACAATCGTCTGGAAACATATTTAATTTTTTTAATAACTAGCGCAGTATAATGGTTTTTGAGTATATACATGAACATAATACTTTTTCCCTGCTACTTTTCAATGTTACGTACTGCTCACAATTAGATTATAAATGAAGATTTGTTATACATCAATATAGCATTAGTTCCTTTTTCAATAATGATAATAATTATAATTATAACGAAGGTTTCGTAAACATAACGAAGGTAAATTTCTCAATATGGGAAAGAGTAAACCATAAAAACCAAAGGGCCTAGCATATCAGTGCCTTAATTACAGAGAAAAACAATGAACAATATCGTAGGTGGGAACGTGAGAGAATGCGCCGTAACTATGTACCTTCATCTGAACTAACGGACAGAGACAAGAAAAGAACTGAGCAAAATAGAGCTAAATTAGGAAGGTTTCACCAATGCAAGCGTGAATGCAAGCGACCAAAAGACCAAGACACAAGTGTGTACGAGTATGAAGGTACCACAAAATTCATAAAGAGGTTGTCTAGGAGTAAGAATCTCATTTCAAAACAATATGAGAAAGGGTGCACTTTTAATGTGGAAACGAGAATTGTCAGAGGCCACCTCGCGCATTAGACTTTTTAAACAAGAAAGATCCAAGATTTTGAAAAGATACAAATCTACCCACAGCGGATGAGAAACAAAAGTGAAAAGCAGCATCGTTGTCAAGAATTAACACCGCGAACAAAACAATGCAGATGGCAAACCTTTCTAACTTTTAGAACAAAATAGAAAGTCACTGTTGCTAGGAGATGTCATTGTCAGCGAAGTCAAACGGAAAAAGGAACTATGAAAGCTTTACACATTGTCAATCATCTCCAGAAAGATAACCAAGAGATATAATTGTATCAAATTACTGTCATTAAAACCTGGCCTGTGTCGACATAGACTTGGGAAAAGCGAAAGTAAGCTCAACAAAGTACCAAAATCATTGAGAAAGAGCACAATCGGGAGATGTCAGGAGAGAGTAATACAATTTACTAAAAGAGGTGATAACAAAAAGCGTCAACCTGGAAAGAAAGATGTCAAGAATAGTGGGAGTGGTAAAAAGAAACAATTATATATTCTTTCTGATTATCTATCAAATTTGTACAGAAGGTTTCAATCTCAAAATCCTTATGTTGATATATCATTCACATCGTTAAGTCGATGCAGACGCAATTACATTTTGCTGTTCTTATTTTCAAGTCGCATTTCATGCTTATGTACGAAACACCTGAATTCTGCTTTCTCTATAAAGCTGCTTAGAAAGGAAGCTATAGACAGAAAACTCGGAAAGAGCCCGTGAAAACTTTCAAACTCTAGATTACCTTGAGAAATCGCTGTCTGAGGCGATTGTATGAAATCAGTGGAACAGAATAGAATTAGTGGAGAAAGGCAAGAAAAAGATGGTAACGAGATTAATTAACCGAATCAAAACTCAACAGAGAACAGTTTTTGGTAAAACTAGAGGAACAAATGAAAGATGTAACGTGAAAAGTGTTGAAAACAGTATAAAAAGAGAAAGAAGTATTAGCAGAAGTTATCAACAAGACTGTTGGTGTTAGAGTTTTCATTTTGCTTGATATATCATGATATATTCTGTAGCCATGTCATAGAAATATGTTTAAACTTGTTCATCGATGTACATTAGAACTAAAAGAAACTTATCAATGTAGCTGAAGCGATGTTATTATGTTATTTTCTGATTCTAAGAAAACCTTCGTTACCATTACTGTTTAACCGTCTATCTTGATAAGGTGATCCTATTGCACATTTAGATTATTAGATTATGTTTAATGGTCTTAATTGAAGGGGCAATTACCTTAAAAACACTTAATTGGATTCAATCAGCTTACCAGTTTAATGATTGTTTTCATGAACTGCTACCATTGTATACTAAACCTTTAGATATTGTCATTGGATGGTACATGAATGTCTTTGAGACAAATATCAAAAGAATCAGATCAAATCGTATTTTGAAATATATTTCACTCCATGGACCTACTCGTTAGAAAATGGTAGAGAGTATGCACAATTTTTCCGGGATATTTGGAGAAAACACCTGTTTCGTTTGTAAATTGAATTATGCTTAGATATTTTACACTGTATGACCTGTCACCGTGAATTGCGATTATCAAAGCTGGTTCCCATGTTTCACCTTTTTTTTGTTTATAATCGAACGACCTACATTTAATTTGGGGAAGGATTTTGACCCTTCTATCGTAATATAACTTGGGTCAGTTTGCTATTTCTCATATTCTAAATTGCAGCAGTGTGAGTATTTTTTCACGTTACCTGTTTCTTAGTTGTAGGTAGACTAAATTTAACCTTCTTCCCATTAATAATTGGGCAGTTATGGTGTTTTTTATAATCTAAGAATGGCAGATATGGGTCGAATTTACTAACTTTACATTTATTCATTGTGTTTTAGCTACAGACACAATCCTTTCAATAAAGCCATTTGATTGACGATGGGCTGGGGAAGGTGTTACGTGTTCACGATTCCAGTATTTTGCAAATTCACCAGAGGTGAAGTGTGGGCCATTGTCACTTTTCAAACAGTCATTTGACCAAAACAGAAAACTGAACTTTCAATCAATGCAATGTTATACTTTTCGTGTCTTTTAACCAGTCTACTTCAAAGTGTTTATTGTATATGTCGGCCGTAATGAGATAATCTCTAACAAATCAAAAGCTAAAATATAAATAAAATAAAATTGAAACACATTCTCTTAGTGAGAAAATATCACAAGCAATATTCTGCCACGGCCGTTTAAGTATGTCATGGGATTAAAGAGGCTCTTTTGCATTATAATGCCTATGAATTAAAAATAATCGGCAAGCTTACGCAAGGCCAGTTGTTTGTTTTCCCATAGAAGGCCAAACATTATATCCAATTTATAGTTTTATTGACGCCCATGTAACCTATATGTAAAGCATTTATCATCGTTGGGAATTACAATCTTTTGACTTCTTTAAGATTATGATATTATTTTCCACAGACAATTCTTCACTATGATTCCAAAACTCTAACACAGTTTTTGGACAGTCTTTTCTAATATCAGGCTTTCCGTAATTCATTGTGCGTTTCAACGTTTGAAATTGTCTATCATTTTTAGTGCCTGAACAGATTTGTTGAATTTTTATGTCACTTATAAGCAAATTATTTATGACGGTATTAATATTTAAATCGAGACCATCAGTCAAGTCTTGATATGTGTCACTGACAATTGTTGAATGGGCTCGATTAGATTAAGAAAACATCTAATATGTAAAAAAAAAACGAATCATGTTTTCAAAACGTACATTTAATCTTAATAACCATACGCTTGCAACAGGTCATACACCACTTAATTACATGCATCACTTTACATAATGATCATAAACAACAATGCATCGGCTAATAGTTTTGGACATAAACAATTTCTGTCCGAGCCAATGTCTTTGACGCAAATGCTATAGGCATATCACCTTGAAGGCAGTCTTGGTGTTTGACTCGCAGTATACGAGCATCATTTTGTCGTATCATGAGCGTGCGCCGGGTCGCGTACCTCTTGTTATTTGTAATTTTCACAGAGTTGTTATTTGTAAACATATTGTATTGATTTTTTCACTGGACATAAAGGACATGTTCCATTATTTTTCTGGTGTAAAATAATGTACACAAGTTACAAAATATGAACAGTAGAGCCACAGTCAACCAACCTTTTGAACAGCCTTCGAAGGATCGTAATAAGCTAATACAGATGAGTGTCGAATAGCTTACTTTACTTTTGCAATATACCTCATCTTTACTACAACATCTTCAAAACACTGCTGCCCGCATCATCACAGGAACATCCAGATTTGAACATATCACTCCAGTATTGAAGAAACTACACTGGATTCCTGTGGTCTATCGAGTAGATTTTAAAATCCTTATGCAAACTTATAAAGCCCTACATGACCAGTCACCAATTTACCTTAAACATTTACTGGCGCTATATCAACCAACAAGAAACTTAAGATCAAAGAACTCTTCAAAGCAACTTGTTGTTGCCAAAAGTAGGACTGTAAGATATGGTGAACGCAGTTTCTCTTTCTTCGGTGGCACCTAAACTGTGGAATGCTCTCCCAGACAGTATCAGAGACTCAAAAACAGTAGATGTTTTTAAGAAATCTTTAAAAACACATTTTTTCCAGAAAATTTATAGTAACTAACTGTGCTGTATTTTGTCATCACTGTGAATTGGCGTGCTGTCTTTTGTTATGAGATATCTGGGTACACATTTGAAATATAATAGTCTATTTTTGAATCACATTTCCATTATTAATTACTGTTTTTTTATCAAATTGGATTTAGATTTCAGTTGTCTTATCTTGATTTGTATTTTTTTTTAATTTTAATAGTTTTAACGTTACTCTTTATTTTATTTTCAAGTCTTAGATTATTCTTCATGTACATTTTTTTTGTATTTGATCGACTGAGTTTTAGACTTTTAGATTAATCATGGTATATTTTATATTTTGTAAATGTATACATAAATGTGTGTTATTATTTTTATTACTTTTTTTGTTTTAAAGTCATTGTAAATGTATATAATTCCATTGTAAAGCGCCTTTGAACATTTTATTTTTTGAGAAGGGCGCTATAGAAATGTGGTAATTATTATCTTTGGCACAGTCCAATTTAATTTTTACATCTCTGTTACGGGTCCCTATTTCTGACATTTTGGAATTCAACTTTGCCAGATATGTTGTCATGACTATCTGCGCTTCAAGCTCAGCTATAATTGCTGCAACTCTGTTGCTTAATTAGAATATCACCTCGTTTACGCCTATTATGCATTTTACAAAGTTAATTCATACCTTTTCTCTAACCTATAACAGCAAGTTTGAAGGATTTTCATCGTGCTCTTCTTTTGTCCGTCCATATGCACTATAATGTCATCATCTATGGATGTGACACCGGTTAAATCCTCGAAAATTTCATCTATTTTTTTTTTCTTCAAAATATATTGTGAACTGCTAATTCCTAGGTCAACTCGGTAAAATGGGTTGTGAAAGGTAATCAGATATTCGTCTGTCAGTTGAATAGACCAGTAACCTTTAGTAGCGCCAAGCACGCTAACTATTTTGCACCAGTAAATTTGTAGCGTAATACGGTCTTTGAATATTGTCATTATGTGCATTTGGATCTAAAAAAAACTTATACTTTTCCTGTTGTGGCTTTTTCAAAACTTACCAGACACATTCAGTCGGTTCCGTAACCTATTTTAATAATGCCTTTTCCTACGATAGATCGTAGTTCTTGGAGTACTATATATACATGAAATCGTCTCGGTGGACATACTACGCGCGAGCACTTCTTTCTTCATTCTGTAATGCAAAGAACACGTCCCTGGAAACTGACCGATGCCAAATTTAAACATGACATTATATTTGGAAAGAATTGTTTTGAAAATTCGCTACTCTGATTAACAACAGAATATGTCAATTTGATAATATTAATTGATGTCTGCAAACTCAGAAAAGCATGGGATTTACTGAAAGTAGTTTTTGCGGATTTCCCTTTGTAATTAAATGTCAAAATCAATTTCCTACCACTGGTAATTGGCCACCAGTGTAAAATGACAGCTGACTGTCTGGGTAAAATGGGTGTTTTAAGCTGTAAACGTGGATATTAAGCTAGCGGCATTATGTTAGCTTGTGGCCCAGTATCAGCTTTGAAACTTATATTCTTGAATTCCTCACTATCATTATCACTGTGAATGTCATTTTAAGTAAACTTTGTTGTTTTTACTACATACACACGATTCGATCTACACGGAGATTTGACATGATTAAGCGTCTCGCAGTTGTTACATTTGTTTCTTTCGTTGGACAGTTTGGATATTTTGTATGTTCATAATGTACCGCATATATATATATAATCAATTGATAAGTTGGGTTTTTTACGTACATCCTCCTGTTTCGGTTTGTTCCGAACGTGGTGGACATCTACCTATCATTGTGCCCCATGGTTATCATTTGTTTTTTGTATATTCCATGCTTTTTGCTCTCTGAATTGTTTATTTATAGTAAGAGTAGCCCCCTCGTTCATAAGTCTTTCTCTGAATTTGCCAGATTTGCACCCGAACATTAGACGGTCAGAAATCATGTCGTCCGTAGCGTCTCTTATGCTGATAACACAGTCGTGTAATGAACCAATCTCCTTTGATTTCTTTGATGACTTTATAGAGTCCGAAAGTCGAATTTAGTTTAGGTCCTGTAACTCCTTTCATTCCTGTAAATTTCATTTTATAATAAAAGACAATCTTAATTTTAATCAATGTTTTCTGATAATGATCTGATAAAAATTCATTTTAAATTCATTCTGACACAATTTTTGTTGTTCAGAGTTATATAACATGTATAATCGTGTAGACTTCACAAGATAGTGATTGTATATTTTACAAGATGTAAATTATTTCCCTAAAATCCCTAACAAACGGTGGCTAGACATGTTACTGTGCATGAGCAATATGTATATAATGTATTTAACAGCTGATATTACTACAAAGTCGATTTCAATAGGTATCAAATTTCTTAAATTGCCTATATGTGTTCGACATTTTTGCGAAATGGCACTTTATGCCTTTTGGTTAAAATCCCATAAAGAGAGTACATGTATAGAAAATGTACCCTTTGTGACATTGACCTGTAAACCTTAAATATGTGAAATGGCTCTTAATGCCTTTTGGTTAAAATCCTGTACAGAGAGTACATGTATAGAAAATGTTCCCTTTTAGACCTTGACCTGATGACCTCAAAATCAATAAGTGTCCTCTATCATGTCTATTGTCCATTGGAAATGACCCTACAAAGATTTACAAATGCTTATTCCTTTCTAAGTTACTGAGCGGACAAGGATTTTACACCGAGTAGCACCGTGACCTTGGCCTTATGACCATAAATCAATAGGGGCCATCTACTGACCACTTGAAATGTACATACCAAGTTTCATAAACCTAAAATTATTTCTTTTCAAGTTTTTGAGCAGGCAATGCTATTTCACTACGTGTCACTGTGACCTTGGCCTTAAACCAAATGTAAGTTGTTCACAGTGAACTGTGCAGTGATATCTGTGCGGTCAAAGGCGGTAGTGCTTTGTAGTTTACCCTCCAAAAACGGCCATAAGCCACGTTATATTCACAAGAGCACACAGTACAGCCAACTCATCGATCCTGGGCAGGTTTTTCAGCAGATTACTAGTACTAGTGTCTTCACTTTCGCAAGAAGATAATATCACATCTGAACATGCCAGAGTAGATGTACAATGCGAATGACCGTAGGGAAAAGGAGTTCATAGCAAATCACTTCAAAATAATTAGTGACCTGCACTGTCCAGGAATAGAACCTTGAACCACAGTCAGTCGCTCTACTAAATGAGCCTCCGGCAATCAAAGGCGAAAGACGCAAGGACACTTCTAGACCTTTACTTCCAAAGCAACAACACTCATTTTCACTGTTATTATAAGAGGAATAAGATTGGTTTAATAAAACACTACAGAATTTATTAGACACGTTACATTTGTTTAAGTATTAATCCATCGCATGCAAGATATATGGTTACAAGGTCCCTCATTGCTTTTTAGTGTTGAATTGGTAAAATAGTCGATAATGGTTCATATCTTGTAAACTTGATTGGCAATTAGGCGAAGTGCCCTCTTACACATGCGCTTATTAATTTGTAGTCGCTGAGCGACGTTGAAAAGTAAATTAACTACTTTTACTTTTAGATATTATCTTACTTTGTGTAAGGAGACTATATCTTACTTTGTGTAAGGAGACTATGTATAAAGGCCTATTTATTTTTAAGATATTCTGTCCCCGGATAACTCGAGCCTTTGTATAACTCGAGCCTTTGTTTACATAACAAAGCTTAATCTCAATGCGAAAAATAGAGCAGACAGACTGGAGCCTAATAAATAAATAAATAAATAAATAAATATATAAATAAATAGATAAATAAATAAATAAAAACAAACAACGTAAAACGTTTTATTTCTATGTGCCTTGATAGCACAGTTGGCAAAGCTCCCGTGTCAGTGTTGTTCGAATCATGTTTAGGTACTAATACCCTTGTGTGTTTAAGGTTTCCTTTTTTCTAATTTGACCGGTTTTGTTTTAAGTAGTTACACACGCATAAGATACATTTTTTGTACACGGATTGATATGCACTTGTGTAAAGTCAAACATCAGGGGAAAGCGATGCGAAACTGACGACATTGTTAGAAATGTAAAAATATAAGAAAGATTTTGGTAAAAATTGATTCATATATTCAAATTATTTATATATCGTAATCGTAGTGTGTTTAAAATAGTTTTTAAAATGTTAAACAAACTAGAAATGTGTCCAAAGGACACACTCGACTGTTTTGTCAATCTTATGACTCTTGGTCAAATATTTTTTGGGCTAAATGTGTCAGAAGTCTTTTACTTAGTAATGTGCAAGAACTGTACAAATACTGAATAAATCAACAAGCAAACCTCAATGGACATAAGTACGTACACATGCTGACCAACATTCTTGTTAAACTTTCACGGCTACAGGTCAAACACTTTTTGAGCTATGCATGAACAAGTTGAACAAGTTGTGGAGGGTAAACTACAAAGCACCACCGCCTTTGACCGCACAGATATCACTGCACAGTTCACTGTGAACAACTTACATTTGGTTTAAGGCCAAGGTCACAGTGACACGTAGTGAAATAGCATTGCCTGCTCAAAAACTTGAAAAGAAATAATTTTAGGTTTATGAAACTTGGTATGTACATTTCAAGTGGTCAGTAGATGGCCCCTATTGATTTATGGTCATAAGGCCAAGGTCACGGTGCTACTCGGTGTAAAATCTTTGTCCGCTCAGTAACTTAGAAAGGAATAAGCACTTGTAAATCTTTGTAGGGTCATTGCCAATGAACAATAGACATGATAGAGGACACTTATTGATTTTGAGGTCATCAGGTCAAGGTCTAAAAGGGAACATTTTCTATACATGTACTCTCTATACAGGATTTTAACCAAAAGGCATTAAGAGCCATTTCACATATTTAAGGTTTACTCGTCAAGGTCACAAAGGGTACATTTTCTATACATGTACTCTCTATATGGGAGTTTAACCAAAAGGCATAAAGTGCCATTTCGCAAAAATCTTTTTAACACATCTGGTGAGGATGAGGATCATCCTGTGTTCGGTTGTAGTCCCATTGTAGTTCAACAAAATCTAGTCCTGAAAAGGTAGATACCACACAGCAATACTCCTTAGAATGTTCTCTATAAACATGATCAAATGGTTAGTCAGTGCAGCCAGAGCTTAAAATAGAAAACCATTAAACAACATCTCCTCTTAAACTACCGGGTAAAACTTGACGAAAATCTACAGAAATAATGATTTTGGCAGACATTAATAAAATGTGGTAAAGTGATCCAAGTCTGATCAACAAAAGAGCCACCTGAGCTATAAAAAAAAAGATATAGACATTTCCTCCCCAACAACTCAATAGATGTTGATGTTCATTCTTTTGTGGTCTTAAATAAAAATTGCCACAATCACCCAGTCTGTTAAACAAGATGGCTTCTAGAGATAAAACTAGATACAAATGTTCCCCTTAAATCTACATCTCCTGCTATACCTCTTACTATATTGCCGTGTAACTTTACTGGAATGATCATAAGGTTATCTATAACATAGTTTCTAAAATCATTCAAGTTTCCTGCACAATATGAATGCGAGATCAAAAAACGAACCAACAAGAAATGTGTCTAGAGGACACTCATGGTCCCACTTCATTTTGACAGTCACACAGTGAAGTATGTACATACTTAGACATAATTTTAAAAGTCAAGTGTTATATTAAAACATATATGATAATATACCTGGTAATATTAAAACAAATACATTCTTATAAACATTTGATGAAACTATTGTCCTGCTTGGAAAAGCCAGTTTGTCATTATAACCTTAACCTAATTACCACAAAACTATTGACCTCAAAATCAATAGGGGTCATCCTCAAGCCAAGACCAACTGTCATATCATGTGACCAACTGTCATATCATGTGACCAACTGTCATATCATGTGACCAACTGCCATACCATGTCTTAGGACTGTAGGCCAAAGCTTTCTCTAAGGTGACAGTGCAACAGTGACCTTGACAAATTAACCTCAAAATCAATAACAGCCCTTACAAGCTATGGCCAATCTCCACACAAAATCTTAGGAAGGACTTAAAACTTCCACAGTCCTTTGTGGTTCTAAAATGATAAATATTATTTGTCTATAATTATAAGTCTATATAATCTCCATAGAATCCCTGGGGGTTTGGTAAATTTTGTCAAGGCAAAAAAAAGACAGAAATTTTGAAAATGTTCAACCTAAGAAATCGTTTAAATTTTTTAACACTTTAATATACATGTACTTAGTTAAAAGGATGTACAGTTGTAGTTTTGGCATCTTTAGGTTTGATTTTTTTCAGAGACAAATAGACAGACAGACAGAATTATTTTTCCCTCCCTTCATTAATTTTATAAATAAGATCAAGGGCAAAATATACATACAGTTACTTGTTATAAATATATTTATTTACAATTGCATAGTAAAATCAATTCTAACACTAGACAGCCTTTCTATCAATATAATATAATCACATTTATACATTATGTTAAGGTCATATGTAACTTTAAAGAAGTTGTTAAAGAATCATCATTACACAGTATCAAGCATTTTATTAAAATATTCTCTTAACCTGATGTACATGTATTTGTGTAATGGACTTGTCAAGCTTCTATTTTGGAAGTTAAAGGGATGTCAGTATCAAAATACAAAATTTTTACTAAGAGTGTAATGTGTGGCCAGATTGCACAGATGTGCTTGCTGACATGGCTCTGTACTGATGACCAATTTAATCACTTTCTGTTCCAGCAAGTTCAATGCTTACCAGACCTGGATATAAATAATGCTTAATTTCATATCTTAAATAATGATTGTTACATAATTAGACACATCCCATATTATTTTGTTATTTAAAAATGAAAACCTGAAAAAGAAATATTGATCTCACAAAAATTATGATTTCATCTTTACTTTAACAATTTGCTTTACATGCATATTATAAAATAATTAACATGCATTCCAAATTTCAAAAAATAAATTATTATAATCAAAATTATTACTAACAATTTGTCTAAATCATAAATCATTTGGGGTTAAAGGGGTTAGTCAGTCGCTTGCAGAGAAACTGATACAATGTAATTACAATTCAGATATCCAGGAAAAACTTGTATGGTGGACCAACAACAGAACGTTTTTGAATTAGACATTAAAAAAACAAGAACAAGCTTTGACTTCAAAGGAAACATTATAAACAGTAATAAGTCTTCTCATCAACAACTCTAAATAACTAACATAAACCACTGTTTTATTCACTTTCTGTCAATTCAAAATGAGCAAACAGGTTTGCTGCCCTTATTCACACTAGTTACTAAACCTATCTTAGCTCTAATAGGCTCATCTATATACACACAAAATTACACTTAAATATATAAAAGATATACTATGCTCAAATTTTATAGTATAAATGTAGAAAATAGTGATAATTTCTAGTCTCTAATTTATGTAAATATAAAATAAACATGTTTTCACCTCACACAAGGTAGATATGTTATGCTTTAAATCCTACACACTATAAGTGGACACATTATGAATATAATTATAGTGTCATTCAAAAACAGGTAGGATCTGCTATTAGGAATAGAGACACAGTTTGTACTATGTTCTTTTATTTGAATAAGACATTATTCAGTAAGAATTCTATAGATATCAATAATTTTTTTCTGAAGTAAAAATTATTGTACTCAAAGATGAGCATAGAACATGTATATCTTATAATTATATCTGATAATAAGTTAAAATACATACTCTAACACAATAATGTATCATAATAACACAACAATGATATGTTTTCTTTTCTGACATAAAAGATGGACGGAAAGTTAATATTAATAATTAATGAGAAACCATTTTAAATATCTGATATGAAATATTCCTAAAAATCTTTATCACACTCAACCTGTAGATTTACCAAAAAATAAAATATGAGATTCTATGATCAGATAACCAACATTTATAAAAATACAAACAAAAATGTGGCTCGAAATTTACAGCGAAAGATAGTAACTTTTATGCTTGCTTTTGTTTCGAATGTATTGAAGATATAGCCTCATTCCAAGACTGTTATCAAATATGTAATACGAATAATTCAAATACATGTATACTTAATCTACTCAAATACAGCTGTTTATCATCAAACTGTCTCGCAAGTGTTACAAATTCATAACTTCAGTCTTTATTCTCATGCAAACTTAGTACAAATTATACAGTAAATTAACTGTCCACTTCTTAATTCATGAAATTACTGTAGGTACTGTTGTGTTGAAAATACAGGGGGCAAAAAAACAGCATGAAACTTCCAATAGTGTCAACTGTATCTTTTGAGAAGAGTCACCAAAGATTTTTTATATATATATTACCACCTTCATGTAACACATTTCATTTTATTTGTCAGTTATTTAAGATTTGTCACATTTTTCTCTTGGTACATACAATTATATATCACTAAGGTTGTCTCAATGTAGATATGATGGAAAACACTTCAGTCACTCCGGGTAAAGCGCTGCACACACCAAATATGTACCAGTACCAGTCACATGGCCAAATCTCAAACAAGAAGAATGTCAAGGCAACAAATGCCCCACCATGAACTGCTGTAGCTAAGTCTTATGTCAAGGAATCTTTTTGCTTTTATTGTGAAGATGCCATAATTAAACAGTAAGTATATTTTTGTGCCTTCTGTAACATACTCCACATCCCAAAAAATGAAATTCATAAACTAAGAAAATTGCTTGCATCCATTATCCAAGAAATTTTACTCTTAACTTTGTTAAGCTTTACCTAACAGTTAAAACAAGTCAGTCTAGCACTAATACAAATGTACATGTTTACCACTAAAGTTAAATACATGTAACATAAACTTTTACTTTTGACTGACTCCTATAAATATTCTGTCAAAATGCACAATACCTATCCATTGTTCTTTAACCCTATATCTTAGTTGTATCTATGCTACAATGAAGTATGCCCACAACAAAGAATTATCCCCATTGTTAATAACTCAGTAAAAGCAGGTGTGGCATTACAGAAGGCAAAAATATACCAGAACCGTTCACAAGGCCATTCCCTCCAGATATAGTAAGACAATGCCACGGATGCTCCAGAATGGGCAGATATAGCTAAAGTAATTGTCAAGGATCATTAATACTTAAAACTATATTTTCTAGATCTCAAAACAAGTAAAATTATTAATGCCAAACTTTTACCAAACCTTTCACATTGTCATTTTTTTTTTAAATCTTTTTCAACAAAAGTGCATCTTTTGAAGAATATTCTGGTATTTAAAGTAAATTTTTCAGGCATAGAATAATACATTTAAAATAAGTGCTTTAAACCACAGGTATCTCAGCATCTATAGATAACCTTTCATTAAGATATAACTTAGTATATATAATATAACCTCAATACACATATTTAAGGAATGCTTAATATCAATGGTGTACATTTAAAGTTTGATCAAATGAAACAAATAGACATATGTTTTAACATTTAGAAGATTAGTGGAAGACATTTTGTTTCAAACTCTGAGCCCTGGCCTCAAGGTATAAAACTTTTTTTCTAGGCTCTGTCTCAAATGTCTCAAGATTTGTATTAGTCAGTGTACATTCTGTGTAGGGTTGTTTCTTTGGGTTTTTTTTTAAAAACAATAAAGTACCAGAGAACTGAGTTTGTCCAAAGAAAATTTCTTTATAACCTTGGATCCTGATTACTATGCTAAAATAGTCCTGTATAATTCCTATGTAATTCAAAATTAGTTTTGGCACTGACAACAAAAAATAGTCAATATTACATTACTTTAATACTTAAAAATGCAATCTGTGATCAGTAAAATAAAAGGATACATAGAAGGCACTGTAGTGATGTAAACATGGTTAGACCTCCAAAAAAGCCTACCAATTCTATGGCAAATAATCCAAGGGCTACTGATAGCCCTATAATCATCCTGTAATAAGAACAAAAAAAAAATTAACATATTTTCAATTTTATTACATAGACCTGGTTAATGCAACAGAGTTACTAGAAAAAAATCTGGGTATTAGGGTACAAACAAACTAAAATCTATCATTGTAAATTTAAACTATTTACTACTTGTAATTGTTTAGGATTTGTAAAACTTCATTAATGGATGATAAAAATGTACCAAGTACAAGTATTAATAGTTCTTAGTTTGAACAGTGAATTTATTTTTGTTCAATATAAAAATTCCAAAAACTATATGATCATGTTGAATTCTGTCAACAATCAAGTAACATTATGAAATATTATATATATCAAGCCTTTCATTTCTTCTCTGTTAATAGTAATTTAATAACTAATAGTATACCTATGTGCACAGTTTACATACAAGGTTAAAAAGAAACAAGAAAAACATGACTCAGAATATTTTGTCATGTACTCACTCTAAATCTTTTTTGTCATATTCTGCCTGTGTATATGTCCTGGGTAAACAGGATTCAATATTTGGTCTCTGAAATAGAGAATGTTAATTACAAAAAAGGATGTTGGTACTTAAGCTTCAAATATTAAATAAAGATCACAATTCTTACATCTTATCTAAGGCAACAGATGCGTCAATGAATACAACCCATTTGGCCATGTGTCAAGGTTTTTTCTTAGGTACAGATAAGAGTGTAATAGTATCCTGTAGGACGGTATATTGTAACAATTTCCACTGTTCATCGTAAAACAAAACACCAATATGGTACGGCACAGTACAGTGTTTTAAATTATTTTCAAGGGGAGTACTTATTTCAGTAAAAACTGCAGAAGATGAATATAAATCTGCTTCAGTTTGTTTTAAGTCCAAAATATAGAATTCAGGTAAAAAAAAGTTCTCTGAGTGACTGTTACTACAATGACAGAGCTCCAGATAGCATGCATATAAGCGTAAAAAACGCATAGAAAATCTAAAATATGCATCACTTTCAAAATTCGTGCTTCAAAGTTACGCACAACAAAATGAAAATACGCTTGTACGTCAAAATTAAAGCGTGAAAGAATAAACTTTCTTTCTAAGTGTAAACATTTGATATTTAGAAAGAGGATGTTTTGAGCATAGAAATACTATATATTTCCATTTTATTGCATTGAAAAATAAAAATTCTGTTGTCAACAACGCATGTTAACAAGAGCTGTCGGTAGGACAGCACGCTTGACTATTCTAAGTGCTTGATAGTAAAAGAGCCTTGATAATGTTAAATTTTTTAAGTTCACAAAAAGCCTAATTTTTTTTTATAAATTCATGTTATAGGCATTACAGAGAGTCTAATTATACAGTATTGGCTTGACTATTTGGAAGGTAATGTCACAAGGGTGTTTTATTGAGTATATAATAATAATACTAAATACCTATGAATACATAAATTTGACAGAAAAGGTACAAAGGCTTGTTATTAAGATGTTTTATCAAATAAATCACTGCTTTATTATTATGAATGCATAAAATTGTCCCAAAAAAGGCACAAACCCTTCAGTAGTTATTGAGATAACAGCTTACAAGCAAAACTTTACTATGAATTTTTAAGTTGAAAAAAGGGGAGAAAAATCAGCCAAAATGCAAGATAGAATTATGGATCTTTGTCAGTGACCTACAATTATGACCCTAAATGCATATGTGAAGTTTTAAATAAATATCTTTAATAGTTATTGAGATATGTAAAATGTGCATGTAAACATTAACCAAGAGACTAAGTAGAAAAGGGGATATGAATCAGCCTTAATGCAAGATAGAGTTATGGAACTTGGTCAATGACAAACAATTATGACCTTCCAATTATGACCCAAAGTGCATGTGTAAAGTTTCAAGTAAATATCTTTGAAGACCTTTAATCTTTAACCAAAATTTCTAAGTTTCAAAGGGGCAAATAATAAATTCTGCACATATTGCAGGCAGAGTTATGCAACCTTGCAAACTGATGTACCTTGTTACTATAAATAAGTATTGTAAGTTTAAATTGAATATCTCAAGCAATAATTGAGATATTTGACTTTACAAAAAACTTTACCAAAATTTCTAAGTTAAAAAGGGGCATAATTCTGTCAATATTGTAGGCAGAGTTATCCAACTTGTCAATCTGATGTACCTTGTTACTATAAATAAGTATTGTAAGTTTCAATTGAATATCTCAAGCAATAATTGAGATATTTGACTTTACAAAAAACCTTTAACCAAAATTTCTAAGTAAAAAGGGGCATAATTCTGTCAATATTGTAGGCAGAGTTATCCAACTTGTCAATCTGATGTACCTTGTTACTATAAATAAGTATTGTAAGTTTCAATTGAATATCTCAAGTAATAATTGAGATATTTGACTTTACAAAAACTTTAACCAACGCAGACGCCGACGCGGACGCTTACGCCGACACGACAATAGCTCTCATATTCTTCGAATAGTCGAGCTAAAAACGAAAGTAGCAGGAAGTCTACAATTACTGACAATTTACTCTGACAGACCAATACATTTTTTTAAGGAAAGGTAAAAAAAATCTAGCTTATTTTTCTTTAATTCTAATTTCAACTATAATTGTTCAAACCTGAGTTCATGATAAGTTACATGCCAACAGAAATAAAGAAAGAAAAATATTGACTCATAGAAAACAAAATAATTTCAGGGCTTCCACTAGTTTGGGAGTCATTTACTCCTTCATTTTCACCTGTGACTTCCGAAAATCTAATACTTTTCCTTCTTTACCTATATAATATGACTTCCAATATCAGAGATTTTGAAGTATTTGACTTCCAAATTTTGAAAATGGAAGCCGTGATAATTTTGCTGTGTATCCTAAACTTGTGTTCCAGTATACTCTGGAAGTCTGACTTTACAGGACATGTTTTGTATTGTTTCACATTGAATCAGTATTTTATTTGTAAAGGTTTTTCTAAAAAAAGAAATAAACAAACAAACAGAAACAAAAAGTTTAACTTGTTTACAAAAAATGCTTTTTTTGACAAATTTTACCCCTTAAGTTTTTCAGAATTTGCATTTTATCCCTCACTCTAAATTTTGAGGTGTAAAAACCCCTTCGCCAAAAAAATTATCTGGAGCTCTACAATGACCCGATTTTAATTTTCTGATTCACAAATTCGAAAACCTAGCTAAATGCTGTTTTCTGGTACTTTCTGTACATAGCTCTGGGGAATTCACATAATAGAGCGAAATAATGAACTCTATGTTTATGGCTTTTTTTTCATTAAAGTGAAATAAAACAGTCATTTCTCTATAAGAAAATAATTGAATATCATTGCATGAATAACTCCATACCAAAAAATAAAGTAAATACACAAGTTTACACAAAAAATATCTCTATTTATAATGGAAGATGCCACTACGACTGTTTATTGAATTTCAATATAAACAATTTATTTTTTGAAAAAATTGCAATAAATATTAAAGATTTATTGATAATTTTCAAACACATCAATTTTTTTTCACCTTAAACGGTAAAATTATGATAGAAAAATAGAAATTTCATGTAATTGTGCTATGTATTTTATTTGCTGTAATTCCCAAGAGCTAAATAGATCCCTATGTAACATACCAGAAAATGGTGTTTAGCTAGGTTTTCGAAAAGGTCAATGTTTTATTTGCTGTAGAGGTTTAGAAATAACTGACAATTTTGACAGAAATGCCTTTCTGGAAACATTTTTGGACCCTGTACATATTGTATCGTGAGGTGGGTGAAAACATGAAAATCTACTTACGAGTTTAAATAATTTTGAAAATATTAATGAACGAATGTAATCAAACCTTAAAATTCTGCAAGTTCAACTTACCCGAGACCAAAATATTACAATAACAAGCACTAGATGCGAGATAATTGTCAGAAACCTAGCAGGTACGATCCCTGTCACCTTCATTATGGAACAAGAAAATGCAAAGCTTCCTTGCCTACGACAACTTGTCTTAATATTTCTGAAAATCTAATTCGCAAATCGATGTGTCATTCAATTAATTAGATAGATAATATCTGAATTTCAGATGCTGCATTAACTTTGCTTTCAATTATTAAAGATATTAGAAACTATAAGGAAAAATTCGACAACAAGTTATGCCCAATCTTGTTTGGCGGCCATTGCAGTTTCAATTCTCGTGTCAAACGAGATTTCCGGTGAAAATGGTCAATTTACCAAAATCCTTAAATTACACTTAAGGTATTAGCACCCTAATGCATTACCTCCGCTTTGAAGAGTATTCAAATAGGCTAGAATTACTGTTAACTACATTGAAAATGAGGGCCATGGGTTCAATCCCCAGAAGGGTCAACTTTTTTTCTCTTTTTTTATGGAAGGAAAAAAAGTGTTTAATTTTGAATTTTTAATTTATATAGGTATTTATTGGCTAAATTATGCTAAATCTAGTAATAAATATGGTACCTGATATTTTCAAAGTGTAATATAATCAAAATTGGACGGTAAAAGTATTTCATATTTTACAAGATCAACCAATATACTTTTTTAAAAATTTAGGGAAACTTTGAAAACAGGCACTCATTTGGGTAAATTTTAAGAATTTTTTTAATTAGGCTCCCTAAGTAGAAAAATGGTCAGACATGATGTAAAAATGGGTGGGGTAGGGTAACATTTTTATACAGATTTCATATATTTTAAGAAGAAACCACAAATTTGCTTATGTGGAATGTTAGCTGAATGGTACTATTTGTTTCTTACCAAAAATTCATGGGAAAACATTTTTCATTGGAATGTTATTGCAGATTATTTAAAAGTTCCTCATTTTAAAAAAAGGGCCCTCATAACATCCTAGCTTGAGTTCAGAAAAGTGGCCATAACTTGATTTCCGTACGGTAAACTTTGTTTAAATTTTGCATACAGGTGTACTTTAAGGTATACATCTGACCTATGATGTCAATTCTTTAGTTCCTGATAGTGCCCATTAGGGTCCTAATACCTTAAACACAAAAGGAAATAATTAATCCTACTGTATGCATGGGATGAACTTTATCAGTTTTGATAAGGTGTATATATACCATTTACAGTTGTTAGAAGAGTTTTAAACTTTAAATTCTGTATCTGTATCTGTGAGGGTACGTCGTAGAGACCAAAATCTGGCTTTAACACGACGGTGACGTGAGTGCGCCTTAGTCGCAAAGTTTTATAGAATTTTTGAATTGTTGAACTGTTGATGAACATACTTGAGAGTCACTTAATTTATTCCAGTCTAACACTGTTCTGATGAAAAAAGAATTTTTGTAGTTTTCTGTTTTTACATATACTGGTTTGTAGCACTTTTGATTATTACACACAGATTTTTTCACAATGTTATGACTTATATGGTCTTTATATATGATTTAGCTCTTACAGATCGTCTAATGCCCTGAGGAGTTAGGTATTCCCGTATGTTAATTGCCGGTACTTGCCCTTCCACTACCTTATACATGAAAGTAAGCCGGTGTAATCTTCTGCGCTCTTGGAGGCTTGTTAATTCCAATTGTTCCAGCATTGATGTTACGCAGCCTGAATCCCTAGAAGTATAGTTATTAGTAATAAACTGAGCGGCTTGTCTTTGTATACGTTCAAGTATATCAATTTCGTTTTAGGTATAAGGGTCCCAGATAGTGCATCCGTATTCTAATTTGGAGCGGACTAGAGCTAGATAGGCATTTTTGCGGCATGGTTTAGGACAATGGCGTAAGTTCCTTCTTAAGAATCCAATAGATGAGTTAGCTCTTTTACAGATGTTACTTATATGTGTTGACCATTTCATATCCTCCGAGAAAGTGATACCAAGGTAAGGATTGACTTGAACTTGTTGAAGTATGTTGTTATCAATGTTGTAGAAATACATGGATTTTGACTTCGAACTCAGCAGGTAACATTTTTTTGAGTTAAATTTCATCCCCCATGTTGATGCCCAGATTTGGAGATTGTCTAGGTCTTTTTGAAGTTGAAGATGGTCTTTTTGGGACTTGATCTGGCGATATAGTAAACAATCATCAGCAAACAACCTCACTTGTGATTTTACATGGTCCGAAAGATCGTTAATATATAATAAGAAGAGCAATGGTCCCAGCACTGTACCCTGTGGGACTCCAGATTTTATTTTCATCTTTCAATTTACGCTATATATAATGAGACTATAATAATAACAAACACTTTAATTATTCATGAAGGTATATATAGAGGATATTGGATGAGTACTCGTGTAAGTTCAATACTGAATTTATTGAACGAGTTGAATAAATTATTTTACATGTATGCGAGCCTCTGGCGAGCATAATATTATTTTTTTCAACGAGTTCAATAAATTCAGTAATTAACTTACACGATTTTAATATTCTGCATTGTATTTATGACATACCAGAATAAAGATGGTTTAAATTGACAAAGAAACAATTTTTCTTTTGACGCCCCTATAGAATAACGTTTACATTTAGCGCGTCTTTATAATATGTTTGTATAACGCAAATGACGTCACATTAAAATGTATGCACGGTCGTGCAATACGGAGTCGCAAAATCGGCACGGGTATGTGATAAAACATATTAAAAAAAACATATCTTATTTACAATATGGCCTTCAATTAAACAAGATAAAGAAAATCACAAATATATACACGCATATCATAAATGTAGACAACAACTATTCAAAGCGACAGACACATGTATATTTCAGATTCATTTAAATTGTATATCAAGTAAATATTTTTTCATATTTCTTTTAAAAGCATATAGAGACGAAGACTCTTTAATATATAAATTATTCCATACTATCACAGCATTATTTCTAAAAGTTCTTTTAACATATTTGGTATTAGATCTTACCTGTATTATGTTATAACCGCCTCCGTGGTCGAGGGGTTAGAGTCGATGACTTCTAATCCAGTTATTAGTCCCCTACCGGTTTACCGGAGGGGACTTTAGGTTTACCCTTCGTCCGTCTGTCTGTCTGTCCGTCCGTCCGTCCGTCCGTCCGTCCGTCCGTCCGTCCGTCCGTCCGTCCGTCCGTCTGTCTGTCTGTCTGTCTGTCTGTCTGTCTGTCTGTCTGTCTGTCTGTCTGTCTGTCTGTCCGTCTGTCAGTCTGTCTGTCTGTCAGTCCGTCAGTCCGTCAGTCCGTCCGTCCACAAAACTGGATCCCGCGATAACTTGAAAAGTACTGAAAATATTTTTATGAAACTTGATATATGGATAGATGGCAGTATGTAGATTATGCACGTCTTTTTCTTTTCTTCCTATGTTGAAAATTCAGGTTGCTATGGCAACACATAGGCTTAAAATATGGCAAATTTTACACATAAACTGGATCCAGTGATAACACAAAAAGTACTGGAAATATTTTTATGAAACTTGAAATATGGGTAGATGGCAGTCTGGAGATTATGCACGTCTTTTTCTTTTCTTCCTTTGTTGAAAATTCTGGTTGCTATGGCAACAAATAGACTGAAAATATGCCAAATTTTACACGTAAACTGGATCCTGTGTTCGCAAAAAGTAATAGAAATATTTTTATGAAACTTGTAATATGGGTAGATGGCAGTCTGGAGATTATGCACGTTTTTTTCTTTTCTTCCTATGCTGAAAATTCTGGTTGCTATGGCAACACATAGACTGAAAATATGGCAAATTTTACACTTACACTGAATCCAGTGATAACTCAAAAAGTACTGGAAATATTTTTATGAAACTTGATATATGGGTAGATGGCAGTCTTGAGATTATGCATGTCTTATCTGTTCTCCCTATTTTGAAAAAATATTGGTTGCCTTGGCAACAAATAGGCTTAAAACATGGCAAATATAACATTGTTTGTGATAAGTCAAAAAGAGCTGAATTTTTTTTTATGAAATTGCATCTTTAATTCAAGAGTTATCTCCTCTTTAAGCATTTTGCTTTTAAAATGTTATATTTTGGTAACAGGGATGTTTCAAATATTAACTTTAGAGTGTCCTTCAGTCCGTCTGTCTGTCTGTTCATAAAAACTGTTTCCTGTGATCACTTTTAAAGAACTTTTCCAACAAATTTACTTAAAATATAGAAAAATTGAAACATTAGTGAATGGCCATTGGCCCTTCAGAATGTTGATGGGGTTCTAACCGGTAGGGGACTTATGGATTGCTTGCAATACTAATATAATTGCTTGTCTCTCTTGCGTTGGTTCGATCCCCGGGAGATGCTTTGGTAGTTTAGCGCGGAGGAAGGTAGTCTAGTACTGGTGTAACTCTCCAGGAACGATGGTTAGGAAACTACCCGCCTATATGACTGAAATACTGTTGGAAAAGGGCGTAGAATGAAACAAACAAACAAAGTATTATGTTATCTATTTGCAGTTGATCTAAGTGTATATATGTTTCATTTTTCGAGAACACAAGGATATCTGAAATGTAAGAAGGAGTTGACCTTGTATAGATTTAAATACTTATAATGCAGTATAATCAATCGCAACTTTTCGGCCCTTTCCGTCAGTCTTCGGATAAGGACATCGAATACAATAGTATGAATACATAGACCGGATACGGTATTTCGGTCTAACCTACGATAGGAAACTAAGCATGTAAACAAATAGTAATTCAATCATGGCAGTTGTTGACAAATTTATCTCCAATATACCAAGTAAAGGTCATCCTAAAATAAATGAATTCGTAGATACAAAAGCAAACAATACATTATTTATATATTTATTATTATGGTTGTAGAAACCGAAAATACAGATTACCAACATGTTGACAATGAGTCGGATTTGTTTGAAATTGTACATCAGTGGGCATATTTAAATTAAAAATTGTTGTCAGACATATTTTCAATCATAATTGTACCAATTCAAACTTAATTGTCAAATATCTACATTCGTTTTACACAACACTCTCTGTTTCTGTTTACATCTGGAACTACTTTTCATTCCGTATTAACTTCAAGGTTATTATAGATAATAGCCGAGGACTTTTGGGTTGGGGGAGAGGGCCGGGGATTGAAATATTTGAAAAAAATTAACGTAGCATTTACATACTTATAAATAGCAGTAAAAGTCAAATTTTCCATTATAGACCTTTAACAATATGTGGAACATCGTTCAATTTTATATGTGATGTTCACACACTAAAGTCTTAATATCGATAGATATAACTATGTTTTTGGTATTATTGTTGCAAGGTCACTTAGATTTCAATGTCACTGCAAAGGCTGTAGCCCAAAATGCAAGTTGGGTTCTTGGCCTTCTTATTGCTAAATGTAAATCGGCTGGTGGTTTTCCGTACAATGTATTTACCCACCTATACGTATATGATTCTACGGTTTTGTCAATAATCAGTTATGGTTCTGCTATCTGGGGTTACCGTTCATACTCGTGTATTAACGCAGTGCAGTATCGCGCTATGCGTTCATTTATAGGTGTCAGTAGATAAACGCCAAATGTCGCCGTTTCGGGTGAAATGGGATGGATACCCCCCCCCCCCCCTCCAGAAATCTGGCAATGGAAATCCATATGTAAGGATCTGACATTCTAGCATAATTCTGAAATGTACTTACAACAGAACTTATAATGAAATCCAAGTGACATAGTGAAATCCTATAGCTTAGTCATATATTGTTGACTTCTACAAGATAAAGATTCACTTACCTGATTGATCTGAAGGAACCCTGTATTAACACTTATTGACTTTGCAATTTAAGCTGATAGAAATGTTAAACTTACCTTATTGTATAGCAGAAAACTGATTTTCTCTTTACATTTTCTGTGTAGCAGACGTCCAATGACAGACATCTTTGAAATCTGTCACTTCATATTTTATATTGAAGATTTCTTATTGTTAATGTCAATTTCAGTCAAATTCAATTCAAGAACATAATTTATGTAAAGTTTATAATTGATTAAGGTCAGAAATCCATAAGTATTCACTACATGTTTTTGTATATTAATGATTTTCGTATGTAGATTTTATATGAGATTTCAATATGGCCGCCATTGAAATCCAAGATTTCAGATTCAGAAATCCGGCCGTCTGTCCATTGGAGGATTTCCGGATTTCTGTTGTTTCATTGGTGGATTTCAAACATCGAACCTTATAAAAGTCGGAATCCAACCAATGTTGTCACTTCGGTCTTGACCTCCAAGTAATGCAAATAAAGTTTTAAAACCGCCAAAGTTCAAATACAGTAAACTTCTTACAAACGACATTGTTATCCAAACTTGTAAGTTGGTATGTATTTATATCCAGTATTATTAACTCACTAGACACTGTTGTTGCCGAAATACTTGTTATAAACTTAGAAAACTGTAAAAGAATTGTATTTATTTTCCCCATCCTGACATGCGTTTACACATATCTATTCATTTAGCTAGAATGTCTAATATGTTTGATGCTACAGTAAAGAATCGAGTTACACTTTATACTGCATCTGTAGCAAATAGGTCCTGTAAGAACTGGTTTTTCTATGTTAATAGTATGTTAAAGAATTTTAATTCCAACCAATATAGTGAGTATTTCCATTTGTGAATATTGTTACATCTAAATTACATTACAAGAAAAAATAGTTTTTAACTGGCTCGAATCTTTAAATAGTGTCATAAGTTTTCTGGTCCTGATGGAAATATGTTGCGTACATATCATCTGTTTAACACAAAATATGAGACAAAATTGTATTGTACACTTATTATGCCTCTATGACATCGCACTGCATTTAGCCATAATATCATTATGACTGATGAAAACGTGGAAGTTGTCCGTACCGTTCATGCAATGTCCAAGCTTCAGTTGCCAGCCGTATGGGTACATTGCTAACCAATTATTCTAGCCTTACATGAGTTACTGTAGAAGCTAGCCGAACGACACCATTTCACCTTTATAGCCTTTATCCCTTTAATTCTCATATAGGCCCGTTTTGAATTTTGTAATTTCACACAGCACGTGTCACTCTCCTTTTGCGCCCTTGTGTCCACTTCCGGTTTCGGTTTGGTGCCTTCTAGGTGCCCTACTTGGGTGTGTCGGGGGCTGCGTCCTGTGAACGTTGCCTTTGCCTTGTTGGTCTTTATTGGCTTGCAGCCACGGCTGCAAGCCATTTCATTTGGAAAACTTGTTCCGGTTAGGTGGTTTCCTGCTTACATCTGTTGGTGCATGATTGAACGGGAAACCAGCTGCAATCGTGCCAATCGCAACTTTTCGGCCTTTTCCGTCACTCTTCGGATTAATGATAATAGCCGATGTAGTTCCGATTGCAATCGTGACAATTCGGGCGATTCCGTCATACTGCGGAATCAGACGAAGTAATATTACGGAAATCTAAGCTATTTTAGTTACTTCGGTAATCCCAGTTTATATAAATAGGATTTCTATTTTTACTTGATTTATCGAAATTGTTCCGTTTCAATTCTTTTTCAAGACGCAAAAGTTATTTTCTTTTCTAATTGTTTTTTGTCTGTATTAGTTTTATACAATAGAGAATGGTGCCTGTTGTAGTATTCCGTCTTCAAAGGGTGGTCCTGCTTACCAAATCACGCATGATCGAGTTATATTTAGATCTACTGAACGCAGTGAGGTAATCTAAAAATAGCCTATGCATATCATTAACCTTGCCACGTGCTGATCTACAGATAGCGCATCGTCTATTTGTGATCGTGTAACATAGTTGATACATGCTTATTAATTGGTACCACGTAACGAAGTCTTTTAGTGCATTTACTTGTCTATAAATCAGAGGAATGATTTCGCTGCGAAAAAGGGGAAATGAAATGTGCACACTTGTTTTCCTTCAGTATCACGTTAGTATTTTTACGATTGATCATTTTCTTTATTAGTTTTATACAATAGAGAATAGATTTCAAATCGTTTTGACAAAAAATATTCGGTTTTCCAAAAAAAAAAAAACAACTAAATAAACCCTTTATGATATACAAATACCGTAATTCAAAAAAATGTGATAATAGATTGAAACCAAAAAAAACAAAACAATTTTTAAGGGTTGGGATGAAGGCACAACTGTGCAAGCCTTTCCTTTTAAAAGGAAACTTTATTCTTGTTTGTTTTTTTAGATTACTGGTCCAATGCACAATCCATTGTAGCTTAAGGTCATCGGCGTACCAGTTTATATACTATGACATGACGTTTAATGCCGCATCAGATGAAAAACGACAATGTTAAATAGAGGCTTGTAAAGTTTTGGAACCATTGTGACATTACAATAGTATCTAAACAAGTCTACTTCCTGTTATCGCAAGTAAGGTACAAGTTTTAAAAATAAAGGCTCCAAAGTAAGGTACAATGATCTGAAGTAGCATGTGCTTTTACTCGCAAGACGGGGTACACATTGAATTATATAGGCTCACAGGACAGGGTATAGTGATTTTGTTTATATATTGTGATAACGTTACATAAATGAACAGTTAGTTCATCATAATATATCAGCATAAACATTTAAAGTCCGTTTAGTTCGATTAATAGAGCATTGGACTGTGAATCGCCGACCTGGTTTCGATTCCCGGACAGTGTCATTTTCGTTGTGATTAACCACCAAATATTTTCCTTGCGAAAGTGAAGGCATCTACATCTGGTAAACTGCTACTATTCAGGAACAATGCGGCGGCTAAACTGTGCTCTGGTGAGTTGAAAGTGGTAATTTTATGTTTTACCATTCCAATAAAGTAGAGAAAATAAGAATCCCTAAAGAAAGCCCAAAACTTAAAATACCACAAACACAACAATAATGTCATGCTGAACGATCTTTAAAGCTCGGAAATACAACATACGGGGCGTCTTTTTTCAGCCTCCATACGGCACAAACAACGCTGATGTGGCAATAAAATAGAGAAAATAAGAATACCTAAAGAAATCCCAAAACAGCAAAATTGTAAATGTTGCAGGCTCAGTGTGATTGAGCCTGTTCATGGGCGGTACTGTCCAGTGCAAACTACCGTCCACGCCCCTAGCAATGGCTTAAGCAGAATTCAAAATTTAAACGTGATTTCAATAGTAAAAATTTGTATTTAGAAACGCAGATTTGTTCATACTGCGGTCATCACGGAACGCTTCAATATGATATACATCCGTGCCGTTCCATGAAGAGCAGCGTATGCTCCCCAAGTAATAGAGAGCGTGTGCCCTAAAAAAGAAAACAATGGGCGGAACTAACAAAATGAATTTTTTAAAGGGGATCAGAGGTTATGAAGCCTGCATTATGCTGCATATCAAGTTAATGGTAGAATTCTTCTAAAGCCGTTGCTATTAATTGTAGATTGTAGTTTGCACTTTTCAATTTTGCCATTTTAGATATTCTTTAAGAATACCTTTTCTCACTACTTTACATTTTTGAAACAGAGATCGAAGAGAAAATGCTTAATGTATATGGTCAGTTTAATTTGATAGAATTTTTATGTGCTAGTTTAAAAAAAGAATGGTTATAATTATGCTGATATCCCAGCTGATACATTTTTGCAAGAATTTTACACCTAAAAATAGCATATAAATAAATAACTAAACAAAAAAAATAACTAAATAACATAAATAACTGTCTTTGCTAGAAGACATAAAATACAAAATTGTGAATATGTCACAACTGGAACACAGAAAAAATGTACATAAAAACAGGAGAATGAGTGACAATTAAATTGTACCCGTAAAATGAAATAAAGATATGAACAGATTCTTAATAATAACCGAAATTTATGCTTCATTATCAAAATTTTGAAGTAGACTAATGATATGTACAATATTATACTTATTATTTGCATGTTGTAATTATTTCTTTACAAAAACAAAGCACGTTTTTTTTTAAAATATATTTGTTTTTACTATTTATAAGATCTTGCATTAGGATACTTGTCTTGGGTAAATTCCGAGGTTAATTTCGGTAGTTGAGACAATTTTGGTAACTTAACGTACCGAAATCAAACCGGCTTCCGGTTGCTCATGCGCAAAGGTGCGGCCACGTATTTTGGTCCAGCACGATAAAAATATTGTCAAAAAATCGTATAAATCATGGTAAGTTCAAATTTAAGCTTTTTAACACTAAAATTTTATTATTAATATGCTTAATTTGAAGCGAACTTTGTGTATGACATACCCCTTAAGTCTCATTCAGCCGGATACTGTCCATTTACACATTGCAAACGAAATCATGACATTTTGGAAGATCCTAGGCCAATAAGGCCAAATTATATATCAGACATTAAGGCCTTGTTATAGTTAATGTTAGTTAGGCCCGATGTCTAATAGTTATTTCTGATAAACGCATAGCATCATAAAAAATTCAAACAATGTCTATTGTCTTGCCTTTCAGGTTTTATACAGAAGTTTTATCAAATTTTCCTTCAATTTCATGCTTATGGCTGCTTTTCCTTAAGTCGTGGGTTTTCCTTGAGTCGTGGGTGGGTTAAAATCGTAGATGACTTTTTGTATGGTTAAAAATGTATTTTAATTATATATATTTCTTATAATTTGTTGTTAAATAGTTGTAAATACTGTAATAATCGAATAGTTTGGCCATTTGTACGGTTTGTTTACATTTTTTGACAACAACAACAACAACCTACTGGTTTCCGGTGTTTGGAACAGGTGCGACTTAATTTCGCGCCAAAATTGGGCCCACAGAAAGTCTCACTGAACTATTAATTGAAATATAAACTAACACTTGGTCATCGGCATCATTATACCTATTATCGATCCATTATCCATCTTGAATAAAAAATTTGAAATCATTTGTTACATATCTCCGTCTTTTTGCAACTAGTTATGTTTGTTTATAAAGCAAAATGAACGGTATAGGATACATTTGAAAACCACATTGCTTTATTAAAATATCATTTGCAATTGTTGCTACAATTTTGTTAATGTATAAACGATTTTGAAGGCAGAATGAAAGTTGCCCTGATGTTTTATTTTAGATTCATTACAAACTCTAAGAGATCTTATTGAAGACTGTTAAGTACCGAATAAATTAATCAAATCTGACTCTAAATCGCTAAAGATAGAAGTTTCTAGTCATATAATGATGTTTAATAAATTGGTTAGGTTACTTGAAATAGTTCACTGAGATTTGACTAATGTTTTCTTACACCACTGTTGACATACATGTTAGCCACGACTCAAGGAAAAGCAAAATGCATGTGAATGCAAAATGGTACCTATATAAAATGAGCTAGATAATCGGAAATAAGTCTTAAGAGATGCATAAAAGATCATGACAGTGCAAAATACAAATAGTTCAACATTTTCTGGTAATTTCCATGCTTGTTCCTGTGACGTCATCATACGTCACTGGTCTATTTTTAGAAATGCCCACGAGTCTTGGTAAATAAAGCATAATGATCATTAACAACAACTTCCAGTTAGCTAAGTAGTAAAAATATCTCTAAGAAACGTCGTATGTATAGGACCAGGAAGATCCGAGATCATAGTCATAGTGAAATTTTTGTTGTCTAAAGTTATGTTTGATATTGTGTCATGTGGGTTGAAATTAATAATTATGAAAGCGTCCCAGTCTGTTCTTTTTGTTCAATGATGCAGTTGTGTCTAATGTGGCATAATTTGATGGAAGATCTACCTGTTGAATGTCACTTATTAACAAAAGTACACAATGTGTTGAAATTTGTACCCTCAATAGTATCAATGTTAATACATTATAGGTATAACCTACTAACCGTATTAGGCAGAACACAACAAAGGAGTCACTAAGTTGTGAATGACAGATTTGATGTCACTTGAATCTAGTCTAGATCATGATAATAAAATGAAAAACATTATTTCAATTGATGGGTAAATACTGGTCTTGTTAACAGGTTTAATTTTTAATGTTAAATAAGGTTATATGTGTTTACATTACCTTCATGCACTTTTTGATGTTCTTTTTTAGGTTTTTGCGGATCCCAACCTGTATAGTCAAAGTTGGAATTCACGTTATTTCTCATTGAAGATTGACAATATGTTTCCAGTTGAAGCCTCTTACATTTTGAATTCTTACAGTGTCTGTCGTCAAACCTCTTGCTCAACAATGGTTCACAGTATGTTCATTGAAGTGAATGATATACCTTACACACTTCTTGTTACAGAAAAGTGCATTGTGTATATAAATCACTATAAATTATAATATATGGTGTCTGTATGCTATTTATAAGATAATCACACCATACAAACCTATTCATCTTTTATTATTTAATGTTTCAAATAAGTTTATATTTATTCTTAAATTTCAGCCTTTGAGATTAGATATCAAACGGAAGTTGTCTGCACGATCTGATCGTGTGAAGACAGTCGATCTCCATCCAACAGAGCCATGGATGCTGGCTAGTTTATATAACGGAAATGTCCATATATGGAATTTTGAATCACAGGTACTCCTTGCACTATGATAGAACTGAGCATGGCTCAATTCAGCGGGACACTGTGGTTGTCATCTGTGAATGTTACAAACATCACTGTTGATTTGCAATTGTAGTTTTAAAATTCTTTAAGTATTACACATTCTTGATTGTAAATAGTTACGTCACTAGATTGTCTTAGAAATATCCACAAGGGCATTTGATTAAATATTTTTTAGGGAATTTTATTTTCATATATTCAGTTTTGTTTATATTGCAAATCAGCAAATTTGTTTGTAATTTCTCACTGGCATACCTATAAAACAAATGTACCGTATAATATAAAGATAAATTTACCCGATTATCTCTTAACATCTCAGCTTTGTTTATTTTCCAGCCTCTTAAGTTAAACACAACCCGCCTGCTAACTACTCGGTCTGACCGTGTAAAAAGCAATGACATGCATCCAGAATATCCCTGGATGCTTGTTAGCATTTTTAGCGGCCAGGTCCAAATTTGGGACTACACGAAACAGGTTTGAATTCTTTCCTATAAAATATACAGGCTTTCAACTCATCCTTTTCAAGTATGATAAAAGAATCCCACCATATATCCCTCTTATAGTATTAAGTACACATATAATTCTGCTAATATACAGTTGTGTCTGTTTGAATTTCTGTATTTTGGTAAATGAATTTTTGAAACTGTTCTTTTAATCTGTTTACTCAACTGTATGGACATAAGTTAGTAGACATCTTTTTAGAATTTTAAAGCTTGCTAGTTAGAACATACCTCATTTATTTCCCAAATGTATTTAGTAGAAACATTTTCCTAGTTATTCAGCATAGAAGTAGTTTATTGATGAAATTTCTAATTATGATGATACTCTTTTTTTTTTTTATTATTATTATTTCAACTATACATAACCACTAGTTTTGAAAAGTCTTGAAAAATGTTAAGTTGGTTGAATTGAAAAAGAAATTCCTGAAACATTCACATTTAAATTGTAAGGATGTTGAAAGCCTTGTATGAAGTAAAGGTGATAACAACTTTATTTATTGGCTTTTATGATTGCCCATAGTTTTATGTACAAAATGTAGTTCTCAGTAATAATTGCTAGTCTTTTCATACATTCTGTCAATTTAGTGACAAAACGTTATCTGTGCTAGAAAGTTAAAACTGACTTATTTCAAAGCCAATAAATAAATTTGCCTCACATTTAATTGGAAAAGGAATGGTTATTGATTTTCAAATTTCCATGGGTCAAGGTGAGATTTTATTCTGCATTGTTTCCGTAATTGCATGTTTCCATTTTTTTATGTGAAAAAAAAATTGTGCACTCCTTTTTTTTTTTAAAGTAAAACCAAATTTAATGTCACAGAACTGCATGCGAAGTATGTTAGTTATCTAGACTTGTGGAAGATTAATGGGTAACAGTATAATTTTTATGTTGAAGGTGGAAGCAAGAGTTAGGAGTCAAGTTTATAAATGTTATAATTTTTGTAGTTATAAGGTTTTGTGCTTACATCTATTTAAGTATGAATCAGACAGATCAAAGTTTTAGAGACATAATGAAATTTTGCACAACTGTTTTCAAGCTAAACTTACTATAATTATACTAGAGAGTAAATTTACATATAGACAAAAGTTCAAATGCTATGAAGTTTTATTAATTAACCAATATTTTTGTCAAAGTTAATTCTATTCACCTCTCAACACAGGACAGATTTTGGGTCACTGCTGTTTATCAGGCTTCCACTAGGGTTTTAAAATTTGGAAGTCAGAGAGTGAAAATTTCACATTAAGTCACATTACATACATGTAGGAAAAGAGGGAAAAGCATTATATTTTTGGGTGTCTTGTTAACATGCTGTTTCCTCATAATGTTGCTTGCTGCAATGTGCTCCTATAATGTCCAACATACACATTATCACATCCACTTGTTGAAGTTGTTCAGGCTTTAATTAGTAATAGTTCCTTTCCTGCTAAACCTTTTACCTTGAAACCCTTGCTACACATACATATAACATTTTGACTATGCATGTAATTACAAGATATGTGAGCATAAGTATTGTATCTATTTTTGTTGTCATTCAATGATGCAGATTGTGAATCAAAATTGATAACATTTATGAAAAATATATAATTATCTTTTTTCTTTCTTTTTTTCAAAATATTTATTACTGAATTATAACTTAAAAGGTCTGGAATTTGTTCTTCTTCATACTGACACATTCCAGAAAAATGTTGTTGTCTTGTAAGTTAAGGTAACCATTTAACCTTAAACCTTTATTTTGGTAATTTTGTGTTCCAGACTTTCCCAGCTTCAATTTTTAGAAATGTCTATCATAATTTTGAAGTATTGGGATGATATTTTATAAAGTTATTCAGGCAACAATATAGACCCTGATCAAACTTCACATATTATCTTGTTTTGTTCCAGCAAGTTTAAGAGACAAGATGTTTTTTGTAACTTAAAACATTATAACATTTTTTTTATCATTTTCACTTTAATGTTAGTCTGCAGACTTATTGATAAGAAAGATAGTAATTATAATGAATTGATGGAATGATAGTTAACCATTTACATTTACATATGCAGCACTGATATATTTAAGTCTAAGTTTAGATCTAAACATCAATATCTTGTATCATGATACACTAGATTATGAAGATCACAAAACTTTGAGTTATTATATAACAGGACAGTTTCTCAGTGTTGAATCGTTTCTGTTGTAGCAACTGATCAAATCATTTGAAGTATGTGATCTGCCAGTTAGAACAGCTCGGTTTGTGCCAAGGAAAAACTGGGTCATCACAGGTTCTGTAAGTATTCTATTATCTATTTTAAATGCTAGGAATGGTTCTAACTTAATTAATGTAAGTGGTAGATTGCATTAGATATACCTTTATCTCTGTGATATTGTGCTGTCTTTCTGACTGTAGTAAGTTAACTGTAAAAAAAATATTTGAAATTTTCATGATTCATGAAGAAATATTACACTCTAGTTTCATTTGATTTTATTCTGAATTCTGCAATAGCTTTTTATCTGGCAAATGTTTCAATATACTTGATGTCCTGTTAGGGACCCATTTTGCATTTCAAATAGTATAACCCCTTAGAAACTTTGTTAGGTTAATTGAACCTCAACACTAATCTGTTGATGTGGGATATTTTTCAATGTGCTTAGGACCTTCATTAGTTGATGGGGAGTAAAATTTAAAAGCTGACTTTGATGTTTGTTTCCTCCCCTACAGGATGACATGCATGTAAGAGTTTATAATTACAACACGTTAGAGAGGGTGCATCAGTTTGAAGCTCATAGTGACTATATCCGAGCCATAGCAGTCCACCCGACACAGCCTTTCTTCTTAACCAGTAGTGGTAAGCTCTCCTTGTAAATACATAAATAGGTTACACAGACTCGTTCTGTATAATATTCATTGAGAGTAATGCCTCATTATATATTTTTATATTGTTCCTGAGAATAAAGCCTCATTACACAGCCATTATAACAGTGTCATTAGAGAATAATAGAAAAATAACCATTTACTAGTGGTTAATTGTATGAAATTATTACAGAAAGGGTCTCCCATATAACAGATGCTATGTTTTCATAGATGCCCATCTCATTTATCAAAGTTAAGAACCATTGAAGGGCAAGCTTTCAAGGTTTTATCTAGGCATACTTTCCAGCCAGTATTAACCTTTGAATTGCTAAATATCTTGAATAGACTTGCCCATCTTTCAGTCTGGACTTAACTATTCATTATTTTAGGGAAAAAATGTAAACTAAAAAGCCACTGACTGAAGGCAAACAGTTTAAACCATGATCAGACAGGGACGATGTGCAGGCTGATCTTACTGTACACTTGATGTATGGTTTGATTCAGTTGTAGCCAGTACCCTAACAGTCACTAGTTAAACAGACACTCAAATCTTTGTAGAAATTCACCATATAATCTTGAAACCCAGTTAAGAGAAATGTTAAAAGAATGTAAAATGTGAACCAAAGGGAGCAATTACTGGTTACTATTTTTCCAATAAATATCAGATTTTTTTCCCATCAATTTAAAGCTTGAGTTCATTATCAAATGCTGACCCTATTGTCACTGTTGTGCCATTGAACTTATTTTAGATGACATGTTGATCAAGCTTTGGGACTGGGAGAAAAAATGGACATGTACACAAGTTTTTGAAGGGCATACACACTATGTGATGCAGATTGTTATAAACCCAAAAGACAACAACACATTTGCTAGTGCGTCACTGGACAGAACTGTCAAGGTAAAGTTTACTTATAATGAGCTTGCAAATAAATTGTTGTTCTTTTTGTGCCAGGGGTGGGTATATGGTATGTCGAGGGAATCCTAAGCTAAACTCATCATGCTTGGTGTTTTTTACTGGTGGACAAAGAGATTTTCTCATAGCATAAACATGGTTCGCACGGGCCTTGAAAAGTCCTTGAATTTGGTTTCAACCTTGAAAAGTCCTTGAATTCAGGGTTGCCTTGAAAAAACACTAAAATTGTCCTTGAATTTCAGTAAACCCCCTTGAATTTCGGTAAAATGCCTTGAAAATCCAAAAGGGTATAAAACCTGTCGCTGTAATGGTCAGGCAAATTTTCCGCTACAAACCGGACATGTGAACGAAGGCAGCCCGATTGAGTGCGCCCATTTGGATCTGTTTTAGTAGTGTTTAGCCAGCGTTACGGTTTTGGCACGGATTTTAACAAGCACTTGTGTATGACGTCATCGCAAATTGTGTACAAAATGTCAGCTTCCATTGCGAAGTAAAAAATGGGAAAATACACTAAGAAATGTACGTTTCAGCTCAAATGGCTTCAACAATACAGTTGGGTAAAACAAGTTATACAAGACCCACGAAAAGCACAATGTACCATGTGTATGAAAACCATCGATTTGTCGCAAATGGGAGAGAGTGCATTAACATCGCATGCGAGGGGTGCAAAGGAATCTGGGTCAGCTCAGCCCTAAAACATACTCGGCCCCCGAGTCAACTCGGCACGGGTCAACTCGGCCCACTTTTAAATATGTGTAAAAGACATCAAAGGACTCCTATTGTCAAGGGGTATTATTATCAATCAATGTGTATGTTAAGGATACCAATTAATTAGGTGATAATTATGATTGACTCATTCATTCAAATTTGATAAGTGACCACCTGCAATTAATTAGAAGCTAATGCTATTAAGTAAACACGTTTTTGTTTCATATTTTTTTGAAAATTACTTTACAAACTTTTTAATTTCATCGAATCTGCAAGACAAATAAATAACTTTTTTTCTAAATATACTTTATTTCGGCAGAGGTACAATGTATAATTATATAAAAATAATAATAATAAGATATTTCTTATTATTCATTTACCTTAACAACATGCAAAGCAAAGTAAAAACGTTATATAGGCCTATATATTTTTGTAAAGTGGGCCGAGTTGACCCGTGCCGAGTTGGTATAGGGCCGAGTTGACTCTTTTCCGTGCAAAGCACCTAAAAAATCTAGACATCAAGTCGTCATTGACGAAGTGTGGCCTTGCATTTGTCAGACAGGAAGGAACTATAAATGTCAAAACTGAAAATTGCAGTAGATCTGATTCAAATAATAACATTGTGCCATCCCAATCCACAACGGAAACTGTGCATGACATGACAATACCACCCCCACCCACTTCTAGTAATCAAGAAAATGTCCCCTGTGTGTCCAGTAATCAAGCAGGAATATCTCCGTTCATTTCAAAGGCTGATACAAAAAAGGCTGAAGTTATGTGGACATTACACACAATTTGTAATCACCACTCATACAATTCAAACACTGATATTGAGAAACTGTTCAAGGCCATGTTTCCGGATAGTCAGATTGTCAAAACATTCTAGTCATTTGAACCTTAAATTGAAATACACATGTTTTATTTACATGTTTTATATCACAGATATGGTTGTAAAAGTATAATTTTAAATAAGATCAATTGCAATAAAAATGTGTATCACAGATATGGTTGTTAAAGTATAATTTTAAATAAGATCAATCGGGGGAAAAAATGCCTTGAAAATGACAATTTTACCTTGAAAAGTCCTTGAAAAGTCCTTGAATTTTGATTTGAGAATTTGGTATGAACCATGATAAATAAAAATTAATTATGTCCATGGAAAAGTGAATTTGTGATTCAGAGAAATATTTGTGAATATTTAATCTCCAAGTTTTATTATGAGCCAGAAAAATATTTTGGGATATTAAGTCTCCAAAGTTTTCTTATAACCATTATGTTAACATTGTGTAAATACATTTGCCTGTAACAATTATTTGAGCCGCGTCACGACAAAACCAACATAATGGGTTTGCGACCAGCATGGATCCAGACCAGCCTGCACATCCGCACAGTCTGATCAGGATCCATGCTGTTCGCTTACCAACCCTGTAACAAGTAGAGAAACTGGTAGCGAACAGCATGGATCCTGATCGGACAGCGCGGATGCAGAGGCTTGTCTGGATCCATGCTGGTTGCAAACCCATTATGTTGGCTTTGTCGTGACGCTGCTCATTTCACCCTGTTAGAGGTCTCTGGCTAGAAACACCTGCTGTCAGAAAGCAAGTTCCAGGATTGGTCTTATTGAGAAAGTTGCTCAGTGTTTTACTAAGTATTATCCTGTAAATAAGGTGGCAGCTGTAAAGTTGTTTTGGCTCATATCTGTAAAATTGCACGTTTGTTAGATATCTCGTAGCCATATGAAACAGCAAAAGAAATAAAAGAAGCGTTTAACTAAATCACAGAGAGAAGCATTGATC
>NW_026863839.1:0-34084 GCF_026571515.1 Ruditapes philippinarum | reverse complement strand
AACGTCCAGTCTATATAAAATCTGTTCTATTAAGATTTGTAACCTGAAAATTTGAAAAATCCTCGTCGGTGATTGGCTTAAAAAAATTGGCGAGCACTACTGAAATTTAGCTGTCCAATAAAAGAGATTAAAGTGCCCACTTAGGTGGTCATTATACTTTCTATCGGACTTCTGAAGTCATCCTGTACATTAATAGAGGGATAATGCACCTTGTTTCGTGCATTAACATCTGTAGAAGCACTAGCACGCATTATAAGCCCGAGCACGTGGTCAAGAGAAACGTTTCGTCAGTGCATGTTTTCTTCCCGTTAACGTATACCAGTACATCGATGTGCGCATTTTTATGCAAGAATATTGTGACGCATTCATGTTAGTTATACATGTAATATCAAAATATATCTTATATTGCTGTTTCAGGAAACAACATTATTAAAAAGCTAAGACTATATGCTTTCTGAAACTGGCCGAAGAATTAAAGTAATTAAAGTGACATTATGTTCATTTTTTCACCGTCCTGTTGAGTTGAATTAGTAAGTTTTTAAAAAGCTTGTGTTAATGGTTATATACCAATAATTAACAATGAAAGACATTTCTTGATACAATTTAAAAACGACCTATTTATTAAAAAGACTGCCTTACTATCTTTAAATTGGAACGCTACCAA
This sequence comes from Ruditapes philippinarum, assembly GCF_026571515.1. NCBI lineage: Eukaryota > Metazoa > Mollusca > Bivalvia > Venerida > Veneridae > Ruditapes > Ruditapes philippinarum. The sequence goes on along the minus strand of NW_026863839.1, from coordinate 33,420 downwards.
TACATTCTTAACCACATTTATAGAAATTTCAGTTGGTCACGTGGATTATTGATTACTTTTTCATAGTTAAATATAAAACTGAACACAATTATGGCAAAATTTCAAGTTATTTTGATTTTTACCTGTTCCCTGACAATTTTCAATTGAATGGAAAGGTTTTAAGACGTGAACTTAAATAGGAAGTACTTTTTTTTCAATATAGAATGTATATGGTCTATAGTGGAAACCAGTAACCTTTGAATAACGTTAAAAAATGTTAAAACATGTTCTATTTGTTGTATTAAATAAATTACTACATGGTCGAGTGGTTAACGCTTAGTAATCTAATCGCTAGCCGCATGGGTTCAATCTTTGACAAAGCCAAGTCGTTAATTCCTTGAGAAAGAAACTTAACACTCATTGCTCAGTACTGGTTGGTTCCAGGAACGTATTTAAAAGTGTGTTTTTAAGTTAATATCTTCCTACTCAATCGAACTAAAATAAATTCTGTAGAAACCAAATAAACTACGTTGTACTTTAAACGACTGTAACTACGACTGGGTAATTACTGAAAATATGCACGTGCGTTGCAACTGGTTCCTGCAAGTATTTCCTGGTATTTCAATGTAAAAGAAAATAATGTAAAACCCCATAATACAAACCTTGTGTATATACACATGCAATTCTGTTAAGATATTGACACAATAGAAACCGACAGAAAGTAAAAAAAACTTTTGCGAATCAGTTTTTTTTCTCAATGGTTTTTATTTCCATTTCACTTGACAGATATGCCTCTTTTTTCATTTTTATCTGGCATTTTTAATTTATATATCTTAGTCCTTATGTATATATTTAGAGTGTTAATAAACTGTTACATTTATTCATTCATCCAGGGTTCAAAGATGCAGAGCAACGACACTGTCAAGTTCAAGAACTCTTTAAGTAGAACAAAGTGGGAGATTTTAGAAATGCTTACGCCTATAGTACAAAACTTCAACCTTCGAATATTTGACTACATGACCCAAGCTATATTTCTGACAGGCATGACAGGGATCGCGAGTGTAGGAATAATATTTGCTATTCCATATCTGTATAGTAACTATAGTGACAATGTTATTTTGTGCTTACGATTATTTGGATTTTTTATTGTTTTTCAATTAACTGTGAATTGGTTGTGTATAAAATACGTTGATACAAGTTATAAGCCGTCACGTGACGGTATTATTCCGGACGGGATATCAATTGGACAGAAAATATGCCATACTGTCAACAATAACCATAATGACAGCACCATGCGGTCTCGAAAAGACGCTACATCACTGAACATGGAAGTTAATGACTCACAAGACAGCTTTATGTATGTCGCCACTAAAGTACCCAGAACCCACACGGAGCCACCCGAGCGAACCCAATACCCATATTTCTCGTGGGCCCCGTGTTTACAGTGTAACAGACCCCGCCCACCAAGATGTCACCATTGTCCAATATGTGACAAGTGTGTAATGAAGCGAGACCACCACTGTTATTTTACCGGGGTGTGTATTGGGGGTAGGAATCTCAGACATTTTACCGTATTCGTATTTTGGGCTCTCATGGGCGCTTTATTTGCAAGCGTACACTGTCTGCCATTTTATTACTACGATATACTTCCATACACCAGTTACTTTGACTTGATTTTCCCAATAGCAATAACTCGTGCAATATTCGGATACATTGATTGGATATATGCATGTTGCATAGTGCTCGGATGGCTACTGTTACTGTTTTTACTTATTGCCAACACATATCTGAAAATAATAGTTGCCGGTATAAGCACGGGTAAAACTTCCTTTGAAATGGATTTCGACATTTATATTACTGATACGAGGGGCAAAAAAGATAAATTGATGTCAGTGTTTGGACCCCATTGGAAACTTAACTTTTTCTTTCCTCTTCATTTCATATATGAACCAGTGGATGATACTGTAAGGTGGCCAACAATAAAAGCTTGATCTTCAGGTTGGGTGATCACGTGACACGTGTTTTCTGTAACATTGGGTCGCCGTAAATGGCCTATCTCGAAGGTATTTGTTAATTTTTCGTTACATTTTTCAATATTTGAATAATAATCATGTACCATTTTGTAGACAAATATTTGCCGATTCCATTTTCAATTTTTTTTTAAATGAAGCTATTGCACTTTACCTGACATGCTTGATGAAATTGTGACACAATGTTACCGCATATTTTCATAAAAATATTACGTATACCACAAAGAAACATGTCTGCAAGCATAGCGGAAAAAGGTCTACCGTGGAAAGTTTGGAATTAGCAAACACTTGCCTTGGACATGGCATTTTTTATTTATTCAAATATTGAAAACTATAACGAAAAATTAGCGAAAAAAAAACCTTTTTAAGTTTTGTGCGTGGCTATGAGAGGTGACCATAAGTTATCGTAACCTAAAATCAAGTGATCACCACCCTGTGACTTGATGTAAAGAATTATTTTGAAGTACAAATGTATATTTTGATATACATTGATCGAATTATAGATAAAATTGTAAAAAAGCTATCAGAACATTTTTTTTAATGTTTATAATGGTATATTTATTTTACGGTTTGTCGAATGCTAAATAAATTAGAAAATATAAAAAACCACCACTGTTGTTTTTTCTATATCTCCTCTCAAAAATCGCAAAGGCATCTAAAATGTTAACAAAGGGAAGTAATCGAAACTTATATATAATTTTTGTACCATACCGTATTAGAGTAATCAATTCTAGGTGAATGCTGATTTTTCTTTTAAATTACTATAAATGTTAGTAGGCGTCAGTGGTTTGAGTTTTGACTGTGACTTTGGATTCTTGCATGTGAGCTAGCTAGTTTACGGAACGTCTTTGGTTTTACTCAGGTGCCCATTCGTGCCTTAAATAATGCATAACAGGGCACTTGAGGTTTTCTCCCATAAACAATTTTAGAAAGTCGCCATGTACTGTGTTGTTGCGACGTAAAACCAAATCATAACCAAACAGAAAAAATCCACAAATCCGAAGACATGAAACTTGAACATATACTTTTACGTACCTTGTACAGTTTATCTTAACGCACAAAGTAAACTCAGAATTAAGTGCACAAACATGCAAATACTGCTTTTTTATTTTTGTTAGGTTTAAGTGATACGGATAAAGGTTTCACGGTCGATTATGAAAAATCATCTAGCGTTACCAATTGAAAGTGTTTGTCACACAGAATCATCAAGATATCTAAGTTAGCTAAATATATCAGCTATAGTAACCTACAGGAATTACAGTAGAATTATGTCAAACATAATTTAGGAAGTTATTCAGATTTAAGCCGTGGTGAAATTTGCCTAATTGACAGTAATTTAGTTTGTAGAATCAGTCTATCAATTACACGACCAGTGCCCTAAGTGTTTAAGGTGTTTGCGTTTCAACCTAGACGTCATTGGTTCCAGCCTAACTCGGTTCACACGGGGGGACAACTTCATATGGTTCCTCGAAATGTTCATCTGTTAAAAAAGAAGTGCTTGTTTCCGGTAAAATAATAGTTTAATAGATAAAAAAAATAATAATACAAAAAAATACTGTTCAAATTCTTGAAAATGGCGTCCTCATATTGGAACTTAACCAATATATGTTTAACCAAAAGCTGACAGATCTTTCTAACCGATACACATTTCGGTGAACCATATGTTCCCCTATGAATGATTACGTGAAAATCATTCTTATATGTATCATAAATTTCTAGACCTAGAATCCGTTTTTTAAAAATCAAGACTAGCTCAGGTTGATTCGATGTATAGTAGTATGCCATTTTCAAGACATTGAAATTAAACACATTTATCTCCCTTTCACCGCTGTTATTCTCAATCCTGACACCGGAACTGCTTTTACGTCCATTTTACTGCTGCTTTCTTTAAAATATAAGTCATTCGAGTGCAGACAACAGTCACAGTGCTTTGGTAAGTAAACTAATAAAAAAATGCTCTGTATATATCTTTTATTCCTCAATTGAAAGAAGAGCAAAACAAGAATACATAAATATCAAAGTTATACAAATTTACGACAATTCAACAAACATAATACAATATTATGCCAACAAACTAGCTAAATAATAATAACACTGTCCTTAATCTTTGAAACTACAAAAACAAATTTCTGTCGAAAATTTAATACCGTAAATGTCTATTGCTTTTCCAATCAACAGTTAGATAGATAGATAGATTGTTACAAAGAATGTCTAAGTAATTTAATATACATAGATATTGTAGGTAAACAGAATAAATTGTTTCTCAGCGTTTATTATTGGTTTGACAATGACCTGAATCATACTTGCTCGCTTTCATTATATGTATTCTGTAATCATAGTAATCACAATGTAAAAATAGTTTTACAAACCAGGGGTCACTTGATTTAAATAAACATATATTGGAATACAACTGGATTCGAACCAGTCTATAAATATAATATTTTAAAAATTGAACAAAATAAAGCTTTTTTATCAATCATTTCAAAATTTATAAAGGGTAAATTTCTTATAAAAATCTCAACTTAAAAGTCTTATCGAATAAAGTACACACTGTTTTTACGAATGAACAGACTCTTCAAAATAAGCTGATAATCTGTGTTTATCATTTAAAACTTGGATACGAACTTTTAAATATCAAGTGAGAAAGAAGTCTGAGCACTTTTTGCTACACAAATTCTAAAAAATGCATGCATGTATAATATAACGTATAACTTAATAAACTGCTTGTTCTAAATGACCACTGAATGACGTCCATGATTCTACGAGGTCAGATATACCACTGTTGCAACTATCTAACATCACCACATCTCCAACATTCAATTTTAAATACACCGACGTCGAAGCTTCGTAACTTCCGTTGTCTGCACCATTTGACCCGTCCTGTGGATTTGTGTGAGCTAACACTTTATATGATCCGTTTAGATAAATGTAACATCCGACATAGTCGACACTAGGTGACCGTTTTTTAACGATGTGTAAAGAAAAGTAGTAGAGCCCGCTAACAGGGCATGTAAACTTGCCAGTCAATGTATCAAACGCGTTCCCTTCGTTTGTAATGACCTTTGCAAATGACAAAAAGTTTGATGTAACACCCGCCTTAGGTGTGGTCACTGTGAACGCAACAACTTTCCCTAAAAAAACGACAGAATTGGTTTAAAATCTGATAAAAAGATACCTTTAGATAAATGTTTTCTTATAACATAAATTATTTGAAAGTTTCATATTTTATTAATATATAATTTTGTAGTTCTAATAGTGTACAAGGCATGTCAATGTTGATAAATATCGATGTAGTTTCATGTATTCTGTTGATAATTTAAAAGTAATTTTATGCAAATAATTTATTTTGTAATCATTACGTAGCCTTTACCACGTGACTTTTATTATCTGCATGTGGCTGAAAATTAATACTAAAGACGATTCAGGTAGTAATTTCTTCTTAAATTAAATTGTTTTCTAAGGAAAAATAAGCCATATCGAATTAAGTGTAATGACATGTTTAAACATTCAGAAAATTACGCGGTTTTACTGAATGGAAGAAGTTCTCATTCAGCCAGTCAGTTTCTAAGCATACGTAAACGTTAAACCTCAGGAGGCAGTGCACAGTTTCAGTTGGCAACTTTCGAATTTGCCATGGTCAAATTTACAGTTTTGAGATTGAAGTTGATATTTTAGCTTCATAAAATTGAAAATTGTTAAATTTAAAGTTTCAATGGCTAGTACTGTGTTTCAGTTATTTAGTCTAATTTATTTTAGTGTGGAGATTTGTGGATTCGAATATATATTAATAAAGCTACCTCGAAAATCAACTCTTCAATATTAAAGTAGGAAGAAGACTTTAAGTGTTGAAGAAAAGAGCTGGATGACACCTAATTTTAATGATAATTTCAGATTAATGGTGTTTGAGAAAGAAAACACAATGCAAAATATGATATTTACACCGACCTTAATGTTTCTGTAGGACTTAAATGACTGTTTTTGTAATATTATCTAGCAATAAAAATAGCTGTCAAAACACTAGAAGTTAGGCATGTTATATTGATTGTTTGCTGTGAGATGCATGCTTTTATTTGGAAAATGAAGTGCATTTATTTTACAAATTAGTCGTGAGGTTAGAGACTTGTATGCGATTGTATGAGAGGTTTAAAACCGTTTAGATTGTAACGCTGTCTGTTGTTTTCCGAGAAGCCTTGTGAATTTTTTACTACCTCCTCATGTATAACATACGGAGACATATAAGTTTGCTATATATTTTACAACTCTTCGTTTCTGTGGTAACTGACAAAAATACAAAAATCCCCAACCCATCCCCACCGCCCCAGTATAAATTAGTAAATCATTTCAGCTTTTCAATATACTCATGTGTTTTCTCTAAGCTTTAAACATTTAATCTTTTTCAGAATATTGTTCACGTTTATGTATATTTTATTTTACATGAACTTAATATTATTATTTAAACAAAATTGTGATTTTTTTCTAGGATTTGTTTCAGTAGGATTTGCTAAGCTAGACTAATTATATTAAAACAATATGACATATTTACAGTACCAAGAATAGTTTTAAACCATATCTGTAATATTGTCTGTAATACTGACCTTTCATTCTCTCATTTATCTGTTCATGGATTGTTTCAAACTTAATCTCAGAACTCGCCACACTTTCAAGCATTTCTGACGTCACATTTTTCTATAGTTCAGTTTCTTCCGAAATCTTTTGTTTGTATTTTTCTAACTCTGCCGCAAATAATTGTTCGCGTTTCTCTTTTTCCTTTTCTTCCCTGGACTTTACTTCATTAAAAAAATCCAGGCAGTTTTTACTTTTCTCTAACTCTACAGCAAATAATTCATCGCGTTCCTCCTTTTCCTTGGCTTCTCGTGCCTTTACACCGTTAATAAAATCCTCGAATTTCTGAACTTTGTCCTCAATTCTCAATATTTTCATTAAAATTTTCTCGTCGTAGTCAAACCTCGAAAAACATTTAGGTTCTCCAGGTTCTCCGTTGACGACGGAAAAACACAGTATCACGACGGAATAATATTTCAACATCATATTAATTTATTATATATCAGTGGCCAGATCTTTGCATCCACACGTTCAAGCGTTATATCGCATAAATTAAGTTACTATCACCTATATATATTTGCTCGTTCATATTGTAACGAGAATCTTGAATACATTTTCTCCCAAGATTGTGATGGGCTGTTCATGATGTTCAGGAGACTATGAAAATATTTCAATGGGTTTTAGCAAAAACCCATTTAATAAACCTCACATATAAGTTTGTAACCATAGTTTTGAAATTATCATTTTCTTAATATTTGTATTTTTTCGTAGTTTGAACATTATTTCTCAAAGAATAAGTTAAGAAAAAGTATGGTTGTGTTACAAACAGACATAAACAACTGTTTAAATCAAGTTAGAAACGTTTCACCAACCTTTCCTATTTCATATACGAAGAAAATCTTTTCCCATATCACTGTGCCAACGGTTTAAATGGAATTCTAATTGCAATCATTGATTTCAGATGTTTAATTGTAACTTGGCATAAGTGTTTTGATCGTTGAATTAACGTCATTAATGAGAACCGAGTGAGATGATCCGTTTGCATCTCACAGTGTACAACCGGTGGCACTGAAATAATTAAGAATATTGTTTAAAAAATAAGCAAAATGATAAAGAAAAAAATGTAGAAAAATGGATCTATGTGTAATATATAGAGGATATTTGTTTGTTATGCATATAAGATTGAAATATATTTCACTGAGTGAACACCAGATGCAATATTTTCACGAGTGGCGTAGTGAATTTATAATAGCTGGTGATCACGAATGAAATATATTTCAATCTTATATGTAAAATAAATAAATTTTATTTTTATTTCAAGCCTTTTAAGTGAATATAAATATTTTTTACTTATTTTGCCACGTTACGTTGCGCTTTCTCATTAATGACGTCATCAGATCATGACGTCACATCATCACTTTTGAAATATAGTTCTGTTAAATTTCTCTTATTTTGTTACATTTTAAACACCAAGCGTGATAAAATCGACTCTTTTTCCCTAAAGAAGCAAATGTACGTATGACGGCATTTATTTATTGCAGTTATTCCATAAAGTTATGTTATTCTTTCATCTGCATTCAGATATAGTCCGGTTACAGTGAAAATTATATTTTATAAATTTATTTAGTGATGTATCAGAATATAGTCATTTGATATATTACAATAAAAGACTGGAAAACATGAAATAAAGTAGTATTTTGTTGGTATTCAATTACATATCAATGCATGTATCATCTTACAAAATCAAATGTTCAATTGATAAGTCGTACAGGGAGTCGAACTTGTTGAGATACATTCTGCTACATATTGTTTATTGTTTCTATGGTGTCAGATATCACTCTGTTTTTGTTGTAGCTGTATTGTAGTATGACTTGTTGTCAAACTTGTCCAGACCTGTCTAATGATTCATCAGTTTCGTTTTACATTCAATTTATTGCCAGCCATACTCAACACCTCATATGAATATGACAAAGGTATTAAAACAGCCACGATTTGACAACACACTTTTTGTGCACTAGAATGGAAGAATATTATCCCCCAAAGAAAATCCTATGTAGGGTTAAATAACTAGAATAAGCGACCTCTACAATTTATTGCATATTAGATAATGGAACATTAAGAAAGTCACGATGGAAAATTCTACCGTCTCTTGTTTTGGTTTTCTGCCACAGAGATCGCAAAAAACTCGTTGTTTAGTTACCTTGATAATAGAAAAAATAAATAGATTTTTGATAATAATTTTGATAAAGTCCGCCAACCAGTTTGTAAGCAGACGTAAACGTTTTACCTCAAGAGGCAGTATACAATTTCATTTGGCAAGTTTCGAATTTGCTATGGTCAAATTAACATATGATAGACAGTTCCGAAATTGAAGTTGATATTTGAGCTTCGTGATATTGCTATATTTTAAGTTTTCCTTGCTAGTGCTGTGTTTCAGATATTTAGCCAAATTGATTTAAGTGGTGTTAGCCACACATTTAAAGAGATTACTTGTTAGATTCGAATATATTTTTCATGGAGCTTTCTCTAAAATAAAGAGCATGAAGAAGGCTTAAAATAGTGAAGGAAAAGACTCAAGGACACCCTTTCTCTTGTTATTTTCAGATTGTCAAAAATACATATACATTTACCGACCTTAATGTTTCTGTAGGACTTCAATAATAGAAGACAACAGTCAAAATGAAAAAAGAGATGTTAGTCGTGTATTATTAATTGGTTTTAGGAGAATATGGTAGATTGCCCTTAAGTATTTTGTTTAATATGACAAACAGCATAAGCTGTTTTTGTACACGTCTGATCTTTATGTAGATTTACTTAAAAGAACAGTGCTATTTAATTTAATTTTTAAGTCACTAGACGAAGTAGGTCGAATATATTGAGTCACCAAAACAAAACATGTACTGTTGAAGTATTGTTTTGGTTTTGTCTGGATATCTCAAGAACTTGGTGACATCAATAATTATAGGCAGACAAAATAATATCCCGAAAAGAGAACGTTTGTGTACAACTTGTCATGATAACATAGGGGTTCCATGCTTTCTTTATAATTGTGTCAAATATACAATCATATTCGCAAAAATTATTGATTCATTTGGTAATTTGTAGGAAAAGAACTGCAGAAATTTATATATTGATACGTACACGTGACATTAACTCATTAAGGAAGCTTGTGATTTATGTATATGGTTTAATGGACAATATAAAAATTAGTCTTTGATAACAATTATAAATGTTGTAAAGGCGACGGGACCATATTAAAAATGGTGTATGTATATAGGGCCTGATGCCTTAGAACACAAAGATTCTTTTTTAATCTTGAATCTTGTGATAACAGACTACAGACATATTTTCATGTTTAAATGTTGAATTTTGCTAAAGCTGGCGCTAGGTTGGCATGGACGGAAACTTACATTTATCAGTGCTGCTCATGAACAGGCTCAATCAAACCGAGCCTGCAACATTTCAATTTGGTCGTTTTGTGCTTTCTTTAAGGATATTGTTTTTCTCTATTGTATGCGAGGTTTTGATTGTGCTGATTTCATTTGTTTGTCGAGAAGCTTGTAAAACTGTTTACTGCTTCCTCTTGTATAACATACAGAGTCATATAAGGCGTGCTAATAATTTACAATTCTACCTTTCTTTGTCAATTGAAATTACTTATATACAAAAAAACAAAACAAAAAAAACAGAAAATATTACACTATGTTAGCTCGTACAATAGACTCACGCGTTTTATCCAGGTTTTAACATTATTATTCAGAATATTGTTGACGTTTATATATAATTTATAATAGATAGATTTAATATAAAAAAATGTTACTTTTTGCACCAATTGCCTTAGTAGAATTTGCTAAGCTAGACCGTTTATATTAAGACAATATCACTTATTTGCAATAACAAGAATAATTAAAGATAAATTTAATATAAAAATGTTATAATTCCAGCATTTGTTATAGTAAGATTTGCTAAGCTGGACGACCATTTCACTTATTTACAGTAACATTAATAATGTGATATTCATTTCTGTAATACTTTATGTGGAACTGACCTTTCATTCTCTCATTTATTTGTTTATGAACATTTTCAAACTCCATCTTAGAATTCGCCACACTTTCAAGCATTTCTGACGTCACATTTTTCTGTCGTTTGACTTCTTCCGCATTCTCTTTATTGTATTGCTCTAGTTTTTGTAACTCTGCGGCAAACAACTTAGATCGTTCTTCTGTTTCTTTTTCCTCTTTCGAATTTAGCTCTTTCATGAATTCTTGAAAGTTTTTAGCTTTCTCTAACTCTGCGGCAAACAATTCATCGCGTTTCTCCTTTTCCTTGGCTTCTCGTGCCTTAATTCCATTAATAAAATCCTCAAATTTCTGTACTTTGTCTTCAAATCCTAACAATTTCATTAACAGTTTTTCGTCATAGTCAAACCTCGAAAAACATTAAGGTTCTTCATAATCTCCTTTGACGACCGAAAAACACAGTATCACGACGGAATAATATTTCAACAACATGTTACAACAGTGGAAAGATCCTTGCATGCACTTGTTCAATAGTAGTATCGCATCAATTGACTACTACCCTTATGTTTGCTCGCTGATATAGTTACGAGAAGATAATTAGGATAGAATATTTTCTCCTAAGATTGTAATGGGCTAACGGCTCGGGTTATATTTACAAATAGCCGTTTATATAGGGCCATATAACCTGTCAACGATCTTTATAACTTATAATGTAATGCGGAAGCCATGGAAGGAAATTATTATTTATTACTTATTATTTTTTACGAAAATAAGTTTAACATAATTATCAATTATAATATATTACTTATCATTTTTAACTTACTAGTATTATTTATCACTTATTACTTATTTCAGTCGAATATATCTTAGTTACATAATAATTTAATAATTATTTATATTTTAAACTTATTTATTGCATACATTATATAATATACATTAGACTACAACATACACAGCTTTCAAATGAGATATACGACTGAATTAAATAATAAGTGATACATAATAAGTTATAAATGGCAAGTTTCCGCACTGTTTCGTTTACTTTATTTTCGGCATTCTTTTCTTCGTTATGTAGCACTCCTGCTAGCCTCCACACTGTTTTGTTCAACATATTTTCTTCCTGTGTTACTAATTCTTGTAACGCTGTTGTAATTTTCCGTTGTCTTATTTCCTCTTCCGTACTTCTTTTCCTATATTCATTGAGTTCATTGTAAAACAGAGTTGCTCGTTGTGCTTGCTCTGATACCAAAGTGTCCTTCATTTCTTTGATTTCATTTTCAAATTTTCTAATCTTGTCTTCAAATATCAGTTGTTTAGAAGCATCTTTTCATGATAGTCAAATCGTGAATAACACTTAGGTTCGAGCTCAGTACTGTTCACCACTGTAAATAAAAACATAAGAACACAAAAGTAGAATTCCATTATGTTAGACAACTAGAAGCGGTCTAAATTATATCTTAAACGTACCTACGTATTTAAAATAATTTGCTACAAAGGCACGTATTATGTAAAGAAAATTAGACACAAGCACTTGAAAGAGGGTTCTATCGATGTTTAACTTGTGATAAATGACTACTTATTCAGCAATTGTTACATAAAAATGTGAGTTTAAGCTATGTTTTATCCTACAATGCTAAAATCAAAACAGAACAGCACAGCCTTTGTCAAAAGCATTTAGCAAGATCGGATTGTTCATCGGGCTAACTAGATATGTGCTATTCATTATATGTTGGATGAAAATCCTCATATATTCGCCATGACTATAAAATATACAAGAGGTAAAGCTTCTTTTATATAGTAGTATGCATGAACCTTTTGTATAATGATGTTTATACGGCGAAGCCTACATTCCGTAAGAAGTATCTTTTAACTTAAATTTGGACTAACGCTTTAAACGTTAGTTGCGTTTCACTAAACGGGACGTACCGTAATTTTACGACATTACAATTTTACGGTAACCGATTTTTCAATAGGAGACGAAAAAGCGCTCCCGGATGTTTACTGTCGTCTGACAAAATGGAAAAGAAAATATTGGAAAATAGGTCAGTTTCCATACTTGTCTAATATTATATTATATCAGTTCTTTTGTTTCCTCGCAGACTTGATAACGAAAAGGAATAAAACTAATCGTATTGCTTTAGACTTTTTGGAAGAACCCTCGAAAAATTCCTTTGCATACAAAACAATGAAATACTATTTTCATCGGGGTTATTTCGGTCATTTTCAAATTCTAGTCATTCTAGACAAAAAGCATCATTTATCTTTCTTGTTGAAAACATTTATAAATAAATACGGCATGTAGAAATTGCACATGCAAGTAGCAAGATAAGAGCACAAATCGTGACTTATCATCAATAGAGCCTTTTACTCTCAAGGTTTTCAAATTCTGGAATATGAAGATAGTATATATAATTCTCTTATCTATAATATGAAAGTTAAATGGACAGTTTGTATAAAATGTTTATTTAGAGTTCTTGGTAAGTGGATCGGTATACAATTGGCGCATTTTAAATACGTATTATAAATATTAAAAAAAACATTTGAATGAAATGTATCCTTAAGAAATTCTTTTAAAATATTTCTTTGGAAAAATGTTGTTATTCTAAGAAAAAAATATTATTCATCGTATTAATGTTCATACTAAAACATTTAGAACACTATCAATATCTTATTTGAAAAAAAGAACTTAACAGAATATCGAATTGATACATTTCCATCCTTATTGATATAAATTAGGCAAAGCCTATGAACGGGGAAACCGGTTAAAAGATCGTTCATTTTTCCGATTGTCTTTTGTATTTCATGCATCGCACCCGTTTTCACTCGGAACACTCGACGATTATTATTAATCTGAAAAGTTGCACTTGTTATTTTATCGGAATACCTTGCCTATTACCCTTGGGTTACATTAAAAACGGTGGCGTCCAACTTAAACTGACACTGCAAATTTCATTGATAGATATAGAAATCTATATATACTTTAATTGTTTTTTTTTAATTTGATTTACTTTTAAATATTCACGTGTAGTCTTTAGCCTGGCAAGACAAAGCATTTTACTTCCCCATATAAATATTTGAAATGCTTATGGAATATGTGCCCAATGTAGACCAGTCCACTTTAACTAAAAAAAGATAATACGAAGATCAATGTATGTTTTTGATGATAGTAGTTAATACGCCGGACGGAAACAAACATTCTTTTACAAACAAAATAACTTACACATAATTATATAATTATGTATACGGTTTAACAAAGGCTTCACCTGATACATGGGGTATTTTTTTAGAAAGATAAGCATGTGATAAGTTGTTTTAGATAACAAGAATTATGTTCCGTCTGCATTGATGTACACGTGACAAATGAGATACATTCTTATTAATTCATTTCATGATTTTCTTTAAAGATCCTGTATGTTGTATGAAAGGCTGTTATAACCCTTTAATAAAAATTTATATGCGAGTATGTTTTTAATTAATCTTCTAAATCAATTTTCGAACATCGAAGAATATGTTAAAATTTATGTACTGTATATATTTGTCCACATTATATGTACTCATCAAAATAAATGCATTAATTTCTTATTGAACAAATTAGTATACTTTATAGAAAATAAATTTCTAATTACCTCCCTTTATTGACATGAACTGTAAATTCGGTAATATTTTTACAAATAATGCTTTTCGGAACTTACAATATTTATTAATCTTCATTTGAACATTATATTTATGCTATAAAACCATAAAATTATTGTGTAACAGGTTCTTTAAGCTTTAGCCACCACGTGTTGACATAAATTTTCCAGTAATTGTGTCGGCAAGACGTGAGCCAGATATATATATAACTGTTAATATGGGCTTCGGTCATGAGTCCAGGCGGTGTTTTGCAAGTTTCGGTTGATGAAATCCAAGATGGGGTCCAAGATGCCGCCAAAATACGAAAATGCATTAAAAGAATATATGAAGCTGTTTAAAAAGGCAAAAATATAACCACTTGAGAGAAAATGGAAATTTTCATATTTTGGAGGCCAACTTGGCACAATGATTTAAGGCTATCACCCTTGATATTCTTGCTATTCAGATATTATATTAATGTACTCCGTCTGATTTGAAATTACGTTAACTGTATGTAATTAAAAGTGTTTCGTCGATGCACGTACCTATCGCATTCATAACTTTTCACTGTTTAGAAAATATAACACATGACACTTTAAAGGCTTATTCGACAGTTACATAGATATATAGACAGTTTGATAACTGTATATTATCATAGAGCTTCTAAGATCAAATACAATTGTTAAATATGGCAACTGTTAATAACACTGCATCTTTATAGTGCTGGAATCGAAATAATTTAACTAAATTACATACAGATATACATTATGCCAGGCTGAACATCCTTGCAGACGGTGCCGGCATTGTACTTATGGCTAACGAACTTTAGAAATTTCTATCTATCTTCATATTCCAAGATTGATAGAGGAAGCTTGAAAAGTGCATTTCACAACTTGCAGGTAAGAAATGGACAAACTGTTATTACGGAATTATATACAATTTGTCAATAGTTTAGAAATTGTATCATAACTGAGTGACTGTGTTAAACAAAGAGGTTCGGGTTCTATTTCCAACCAAAGGTTTATATAGGGTCATGTAACCTGTCAAACATCTTTTAACTAGCAATATAAACGTATATTTATCACATTCTTCTGCAGTAGGCCGAGAAATTATAGTTTTTTGTAGTGATTATTTCACAAATGTTTAATCACAGATGACGCAGATTAAACACATGCATCATATGAATAAAAGTTTGTTCGGTTTTACGGCGAAATAAAACAGTTTAGGTCATATGGTGCCGAAAAGGGAACAATGACTTTGGCTTACTTCGGCCGTTACAACTTCAAGCAACACTAGGGGTCAACTACACATCACTTTCTGGAGCTAAGAGATGCACAAACTCCAGATATTCAAACCATTTAAGCGCCTCTTACGATCAAGCAGAGATAAAATGTGGCTGCATTTCGATATCTCAATCCTTAACAGCAACCTGTCATTAACATGGGGGATATGTATCATAGAATATTAAAATAATAACAGATAAATAATTATACACACCGTCTTAAGTGGTATGTTCAAGATTACTATAAAGCATGTAAATATTTACACACAATTGTGAATCATATGTTTATGAAAAACCATCATGCATGCAGATGATATAATGGATATTTGACTGAGTGGACACCAGCTACAATATTTTCACGAGTGGCATAGCCACTAGTGAAAATGTAATAACTGGTGTTCACGAGTGAAATATATTTCAATCTTACATACAAAAACCAACAAATTTAAATTTTCCATTTACATGTATATGCTGTTTTGTGATTTTAAATCATGTTTATTTGTTTTGCCGCGTAACGTCATACGATCTTCTTAATAACGTCATCACATCATGACGACGCAGCATTAATATTAAAATTTAATTCTGTAAAATTTCTCGAATTTTGGTACAATTTTTAACACAATGTATACTTTTAGTTTTTTACTTGCTTCTCAAAGGTTTTATTTAAATTTCATTATGAAAAATATCAAATATAATTTCACTTTCCACTGCAAAGCATGTTATAAATATGTATGCTGTTTGTTTGTTGTTGTTTTTATTATTATTATTATTATCATTATCATTTCTTTTGTTGTTTTTGTTTTTCTTTTCGCATCAAGAGGTGGTTTAATTTTGTAAGATTTGCCACTCAAAAATGACTTATCTAGGGGGCGTGGACGGTAACTTGCACTTTCCAGTACCGTCCATGAACAGGCTCAATCAAACCGAGCCTGCAACATTTTCAATTTTGCCGTGTTGGGCTTTCTTTAGGGATTTCTGTATTTATCTATTTTATCTAGGTAATACGTGTATCGTTTGTAATGTAATAGAACAGCAATACGATAACAAATTCACGTAATACTATGTTGCTTACAAAATTCTTCTTCAATATTTCTCTTTTACTATTTTCTATAGCATATTAAAAGTTTTGATGATGTTTATAATTATAATCATTTTAATTTAACTGGATGTATATGTTAAAACGCAGCTGAATCATTTCATGTGGTTATAATTTATCACAACATTCAAGAAAAAAGACTACACTTACTGATGTTGAATAAAAAATATAATCTATATCAAAATCTTTTAAACTAGATGAAAATAAAATGAAATTGAAATATGGAAGTTTGAGTTGTATCCATTATCTGATCAAGAAGAAAACAACTTTAAAGAAAGGAAGGAAGTCTTCAATTAATGCTTCCGAGGGATCACTTTGTTTCCAGAATTTTGTACTTCACAACAGCAGGTGTCAAGTGCCGTGTGGCAGCTGTAAAAAGTTGCCCCGTACTTCACTTCAGTGTTTTTATATTTTCTGGTCCTTCGGGATCATTGATGCCAGCACTATTAAGTGTTGAGAATTGAGTACCGCTCAAGCCGGTGCTAGGGGGCGTGAGGGATGTTGCACTTATTCATTATCCCTCATGTACAGACTCAATCAAACCGAGTTTGCAATTCTTATGTAATTTTGTTGTGATTAATGCTTCCGAGGGATCACTTTGTTTCCAGATTTTTATACTTCACAACAGCAGGTGTCAAGTGCTGTGTGGCAGCTGTAAAAAGTTGCCCCGTACTTCACTTCAGTGTTGTTATATTTTATGGTCCTTCGGGATCATTGATGCCATCACTATTAAGTGTTGAGAATTGAGCACCGCTCAAGCCGGTGCTAGGGGGCGTGAGGGATGTTGCACTTATTCATTATCCCTCATGTACAGACTCAATCAAACCGAGTTTGCAATTCTTATGTAATTTTGTTGTGATTAATGCTTCCGAGGGATCACTTTGTTTCCAGAATTTTGTACTTCACAACAGCAGGTGTCAAGTGCCGTGTGGCAGCTGTAAAAAGTTGCCCCGTACTTCACTTCAGTGTTGTTATATTTTCTGGTCCTTCGGGATCATTGATGCCAGCACTATTAAGTGTTGAGAATTGAGTACCGCTCAAGCCGGTGCTAGGGGGCGTGAGGGATGTCGCACTTATTCATAATCTCTCATGAACAGACTCAATCAAACCGAGTCTGCAATTCTTATGTAATTTTGTTGTGATTAATGCTTCCGAGGGATCACTTTGTTTCCAGACTTTTGTACTTCACAACAGCAGGTGTCAAGTGCCGTGTGGTAGGTGTAAAAAGTTGCCCCGTACTTCACTTCAGTGTTTTTATATTTTCTGGGCCTTCGGGTTCATTGATGTCTGCACTATTAAGTGTTGAGAATTGAGTACCGCTCAAGCCGGTGCAAGGGGGCGTGAGGGATGTCGCACTTATTCATTATCTCTCATGTACAGACTCAATCAAACCGAGTCTGCAATTCTTATGTAATTTTGTTGTGATTAATGCTTCCGAGGGATCACTTTGTTTCAAGAATTTTCAATAAGATTTTGCGATAAAATCAAACAAGTATCCAGATTTATTCAGCAGAAGTAAACATGTCTTCGTTGTTTAATTAGAAACTTGTGTGTGGGTGCATGTGTGTGTGTGACAAACATGGAATGTGTTGATTTTAAGCAAATGTTTAGTTTATACTAATTTATTTTAATTCTCGAATCTGTTCCTGGAATCGTCCAGTGCTAAGCAATAAGTGTAAAGTTTCTTGCTAATGTGGAAACAATGGCTTTCAACGTGGTCAGCTTCCTTTAGATTACAATCTTCAGATTTCTAGTCCGACGCGTTAACCACTCGGCCATGCCACCACTCACACGAGGCGTTTAGTTACAAACTTATGTTTAAAGTGTGGTGTTTGCTAAAATTACCATTGGAATGTTTTTCATTTTTTCCTAAACATCATGAACAGCCCACGACAACGTTAATAAAAATATATCATTTTCGTTATATTCTCGTTTTTGTAGGCGTGGAAGTCACTTGATGCGATCTCACTCTTGAACAAGTGCATGCAACGATATTTCCACTGATGTAACAAGTAATATGTTGTTGAAATATTATTCCGTCGTAATATTGTGTCTTTCCGTCGTCAACGGAGAACCTGGAGAACTTAAATGTTTTTCGAGATTTGACTATGACGAGAAAATGTTAATGAAACAGTTAAGATTCGAAGACAAAGTTCAGAAATTCGAGGAATTTATTAACGGAGCGAGAAGCCAAGGAAAAAGAGCAACGCCATTAATTGTTTGCTGCAGAGTTTAAAGAGTTTATGAATGAAGTTAAGACGACTGAAGAAAAAGAACATGAGGAACGCGGTAAATTCTTTGCCGCAGAATAAAAAAAAGTTAAAAACATTCAGGAGTTTATTAACAAAATAAAGGCGGGAGAAGAAAATGAAACAGAGGAATGCTCTAGTTGGAAAAATACAAACAAGAGTATGCTGACGAAATTGAACGACAGAAAAATGTGACATCAGAAATGCTCGAAAATATGGCCAATTCTAGGATGGAGTTTGAAAAAGTTCATGAACAGATGAATGAGAGAATGAAAGGTAAGATAATTATGATAAACAAGATCAACAAGGAAAGGCGGCGTTCAATAAACGCAACCCACTGACTTTTATAGCAAATATTTCAGAAATGCATGTTATATTATTCTTGTTATTGTAATTAAGTGATATTGCCCCTTAATATAAATGATCTTGCGTAGAAAATTCATCTAAAAGAAATGATAAAACAAAAAACATTTTTAATTGAATTTATCTAAAATAAAACATTATATAAACGTCAACAATAGTCTGAAGCAGATTTAATGTTTGCATTTGGGAGATTAGCCATTAGTTTGTTAAAAAAGCTGACAGGACGTAATATTTTCTGTTGTTGTGTTTGTAAGTTTGTCAATTGCAACAGAAAGCTGGGATTGTAAGTACATAACGAAAAACATGTCTCAATATGTTAAAAATAACAAGCAGTAAACAGTTTTCAAGGCTTCTCGGCAAACAACTTACCGCGTCACAATCAAAAGATCAAAGACCTCGTATAAAAGTCTGTAATCATACACCTGGAATAAATGCATTACATTTTCAACATAAAAAATATATTTCTCACAACAAACAATCAAATCAACATTCCAACTTTCAGTTTTCTTTTTTCACGGCTGTTTTTATCGCAAGACAATATTATAAAAACAGCCAAAATGTCTGTACTTTAAACATTAAGGCCGATGCATGTATTATATTCTACATTGACTTTGTCTTCTCAAACACCATACACCATGCATTTCATTTTCAACATAAATCAGCTAAAAATAACATTAAACGCGGTATCCTTATCTTAACCCCTATGAATTGATGAATCGATTGTAGAGTCAATTCCTTGAAATATATACATATTCAAACCCAACAGGCAAATTCGAAATTAGTCAAAAGAAACTGTATAATGCTTCTTATATGGAGGGCGTTCATTGCCAAAATTCCAGACATGTTCCCTGGAATATGCAAACTTTTATGCCTATCATATTTATTGTATCCGTTAAAATTAAAGGTTCCCGCCTTTATATAACAAGTACTCATATAGATTGTAACAACTTATATTACATGGAAAACAACAACAAATTCACAAGTGCAAGCAATACATATGCAAGTTTGCACACTTATAGATATCTTTCTGTACCTGAGATATACAAATGTAACGTAAAACGGCGAGTACAGAAAAATATAGTTTAAGAACGTGTTTCAGTCTGTACGTTTACACAGTTACATGTTTAATATGACAAAAGAAGATTGACAAAATTAAACGATTTTAAGTCATCCAAGACGCCCGCCCCTCCTTGAGTATTTACAAACTTCTATTACGGATAGGTATAAAACCCGGCGACTCTCCCCTATTTCTAAATACATTTGAAGGGAACTACTTAACATATTTTTGTTGCATTTGTTACAAAACTTTTACTTGCTACATCACTTGAAAATTGCTGATTTTGCCATTTATTTTATACAAAATGATTTAGATAACTTATGCACTATTTTTTTACATTGTGTTTTTCTGAGAAACATCGGCGATTTGGATTTTTTAGGGGAAAAATGACCCACTTCAAGCGAGTAATTTTATAAATAATCTAACAACCAGCCAATATTTGTATTGGTAACATCTAAAATTGTATTGGCACAAATTTCATTTAAAAATATGCGAGTATTTAAAAAAATAGGATTTTAAGGCGGGCAAGGAAATCTTTTTCCGTAATTAAGAAAGTACTTATCCGTAACACATATGTGAAATTTTTAATAAGGTGTTTTCAGTATAAATAAATAAACTTTTAATAAACTTGAATCTTATTTTCTTAACTTTCATCCTATATTCATTTTCTTTTTTGATTTATTAGTCCCCTACCGGTTTAACCGGAGGGGACTTTAGGTTTACCCTCCGTCCGTCCGTCTGTCCGTCTGTCTGTCTGTCCGCTCTCACTGAAATGACGATGTGGGGTGAATATCCATGTTCAATCCGTCTAGACGGTACTTGTGAGGAAAAGGTTGCTTATGGGGTGCAAATACGTTGCTTATGGGGTTTTAGAGATCAAAGGAGATCAAAGAAAAAACCCCATAATGTCAACTCAGTAGGAACGTCCGTCTGTCTGTCAGTCCGTCAGTCCGTCCGTCCACAATACTGGATACCGCGATAACGCAAAAAGTACTGATAATATTTTTATGAAACTTAATATATGGATAGATGGCAGTATGGACATTATGCACGTCTTTTATTTTTCTTCCTATGTTGAAAATTCTGGTTGCTATGGCAACAAATAGTCTGAAAATATGGCAAATTTAACACATAAACTGGATCCAGTAATAACTCAAAAAGTACTGAAACTATTTTTATGAAACTTAAGATATGGGTAGATGGCAGTCTGGAGATTATGCACATCTTTTTCTGTTCTTCCTAATGTTGAAAATTCTGGTTGCTATGGCAACAAATAGCCTGAATTTCAAGATTTCTGATTTAAATTTTTCAGCTTTTTCACTATATGTTCTTTATTTCTTAAGGTGTTTACTTCAAACTTTAAATATAAGTTTCTAATTATCAACCACATCATATGTGACAAGGTTTACAACTCTAGCACAAAAATTATCTGTATTACCTCCCTTGAACTTAGAATTTTTATGAAAAAAAAATGTTGTCTTTTTTTAATAACTTCTTTATTTCTTAATGTATCTGCTTCAAACTTCATATATATGTTTCTTATTATCACTCAACATTTTTGAGAAGGTAAAATACTCTAGCAAGACTATTTCCAGAATTATCTCCCCCTTAAACTTAGATTTTTTCGAGAAATTGGTATTTTTCACTCCAACTTCTTCATTCCTTATAGGATTTACAATAAAATCCCACATCGTAATAATATGACAAGGTTGTATAAACATAATTTCCCTACTAGGTAGGGAAACTTAACACATTACTGTGATATAGACAAACTTAGAACTCAAAAGATTTAAGTTCATTCATGTCATTCATTCACTGGTAAAATTTAATAGCCATTGGCCAATCAGAATGTTGCTGGGGTTCTTACCGGTAGGGGACTTCTGGATTGCTTGCAATACTATGGTAATTGCTTGTTTATAAAGTACCTCAAGGGGACGCCGTTATTTCTTTGCCGAATATATGAGAGTGATTTTAAGAAACAGAAAAAATAAACATTATTAAGTCTGAAACAAAATGTTTAATACTTCTACTTAATTATTATTTACTTAATTAGGAAACTACCCGCCTATATGACTGAAATACTGTTGGGGAAAAGGCGTAAAATGAAACAAAAAAACAAACAAACAAACAATAATTATGTGTTTTACTTCTTAAGGCACCACTAGAATGTTCACGAAGGGTTTTTCATATTACACTAAAAATTTTAAAATGCTCAAGAAATAAAAACGTTAGTAGGGGGCGCCGTGTTTTTCTTACTGAATTTCAGAGTGTAGTTTTCAGAAGGTAACATGATGAACTTTGAAAAAAAATACTTCTCCTAAATTCATTTTTATTTGTAATGCATTGTAGTATTATAGACTATACAACTTAAGAAGCACGCTTTTATTTCAATCCAAATTTATCAAAATTAATTAAGAAAAAAAATGTTTGGGACGCCGTGTTTTTCTTACAAAATTTGAGTGTGATTTTCAGAGAAAAAATGATAAATTTTGAAATAAAAAATGTAATACAGCTATTTAATTCTGAATTTCATTTTTATTTCTAGGGCATTAATAAAAAGCTTTATGAAGTAATCTTTCCTTTGATACCAAATAATTTAAATAAAAAAATAAAAAAGATGGGGCGCCGTGCTTTTCCTCACTTTATTGAAGAAATGGAATAGGCGCCGGGTTTTATATTTTTCGGTACATTTCCGCAGCAGAAGTTCGTAAATACTCAAAGAGAGGCGGGGCGTCGTGCACGACTTCAAATCGTTTAACATTGTGAATCTCCTTTTGTCAAATTAAACATGTTAATGCGTTAACGTACTCTTGTAGTTCTACAACTGGAAACACGTTTTCTTAAACTTTATTTTCTGTATTCGAGTTTAACAGTTCATTTAAATATCAAAGCTATAATTAAGCAAACTTGCTTATGTATCATATACAATGGAAGAAACGAGTTTCTAAATGTGTTGTTGTTTTTAATGTTATGTCTATTGTTAAGATCTATATGTAAACTTGTTATTTAAAAGCTGTTGCCTTCAATGAAAAGATTGAATTAAGAGGCATTCTATTTGCTGTGCACGAACATATTCAAAAATGCTAGACATAAATGTTCGCATTTTCACAGGTAGTTTAAAACAGGAACACTTTACATGTCTGGAATATTGACAACGGACGCCTTCCATACCTCTTGAGTCTGCTTACAAATGCGGATTTTATCTAAATTATCATAAATAATTTATTTACTAGTATTATAACGGTACCTATATCGTGTGACATTTCATCCAAAAGACAGCTGCTGTTTTTTTCTCTCATATGGAATGAAGTTTAGAGTCCGCTTATTCTAGTAATTAAACCCTACATAGAATTAAACTTCTGGAAAAATAAATATTCTTCCGTAAAGTGAAATCGTAAGAATTTCTGAACGTCATGCATTCGCTTACACTTTACTAAGATATTACTTATTTTTCCCCTCGCAAACACTTTGTTTAAGAGAAGAATTTACTACCTGAACAGCATTTTAATTAGTTTTCAGTCATACGCTGATCACTAAAAATGTAGAAACAAAGTGATCCCTCGGAAGCATTAATCACAACAAAATTACATGACTATTGCAGACCCGGTTTGATTGAGTCTGTACATGAGAGATAATGATTAAGTGCGACATCCCTCACGCCCCGTAGCACCGGCTTGAGCGGTACTCAATTCTCAACACTTAATAGTGCTGGCATAAATGATCCCGAAGGACCATTATCACGTGGCATAGACATCGTGATAATTTTGACGAAAGAAATATTTGAGATAGTATAACCTTTAAACTATAAACTGAGTACATGTAGTTACATCAGTACCTACCTTGATGTCAAATGTTATGCCTTTCGTTTTTGAACTACTGCATTTACATAATTATATTTCTCAAATGAAGCTTTAAAATAATGTATGTCATAAGAAAACATTCATCTAAATGTACCTTTTCATCAGTTTTAAAAACTTTTAATCTAACAATCCTGTCGTGTTTTTGGGGAAAGTTGTGGCTTTCACAGTGACCTCACCTAAGGCGGGTACCGGTGTTTCATCAACATCTCTGTCTTTTACAACAGAAATAACAAACGAAGGGAACGCGTTTGATACATCAACTGGCAAATTTACATGTCCTGTTAGCGGGCTCTACCACTTTTCTTTACACATTATCAAAAAGCGGTCATCTAGTGTCGACACTGTCGGATGTTTCATTAATCTGAACGGATCAGGCAAAGTGCCAGCTTACATAAATACACAGGATGGGGCAGCATCGACGTCGGTGTATTTAAATCTAAAGGCTGGAGATGTAGTGACAATAACTAATTGCAATAATCCAATATTCAATCGTTTGGACTTATCAAATTCATTCAGTGGTCATTAAAAAAGACATGGTTAATAACTTACTAGTATACGTAATAACTAGTATTCGTACTTTCTTGAATTTGTCTCGCAATAATAAAGTTTTAAATAATAAACAAATGTTATCAGATTATTTTGAAGATTCTGACAATAATCATATGTTCATTCTTAGATACAGGGTTAGATTTTTTTTATTCTTTAAAACTTTAAAGTCGCGATTTTCATAAGGAATGTATATTGTATTAACTTTCTCGAATATTGGATATGATAGAACATAGTTATTAAAATATCATTTATAAAAAGAATGGTTTCGTTTGTTTTGGATAATAAACTGATAAATAACAATGGTACTAGCATAAAACTAATGTATGTTGGCTTTAAATAGCAGATAAAACATAACAAGAACTACGTTGGCTGTAAAAAGCGGATAAAATATTAAACAAACTTATGTTGGCTGTGAAAAGTAGATACAATATATAACGAATTCATGTTAACTGTAATAAGCAGATAAAACATGAAACAAAATTATGAGAGTTGTAAAGAATGGAGGAAATCCCAATGGAAATTAATTTCTTGATTTTAGAAAGGTGAAACAACTGTCCCCATCACCTATTCAACCCTCTTGTCGGTTGTCCTATGTTGCCAAGTAATTTTTGGGATGAGTACATTAAAAGCCGTCTGTTCACAAATGCCCTGAAAGTGAGTATAGTATTACCTGGAATGATAATTCGCGTGAAATATTTATATACTTGTAATGCCATCCTAGGCATATTGACTAATGGAATAAAAGAATAAACTACATAACTACTACCCCGCCAAGAGATACATAATTATGTGAAAGATAAATGGCATTTTAACCGGTTACGCTGATTTTTCATAATTATCTTGAAAATGTAGCCTTAACATATGAATGAAAATGTTAAGTACAAGTATTCGCATGTTTTATTTTTATGTATAAAGCTACATTAAACGTTACGATAAAATATGTACAGGTCAGACACTCGCATTAATTTTACATATACTTACATTATAAGAAATGACCCATAAACGGACCTTAAAAATGAGTTTTCATCATAGAGAAATGATTTTTCTAGGAGAATGACATGCTTGACATATAAAACTCATCCCGTTATAAAGGGGTAGCCATCTGATCTTTTTTTGCAAATTGACTATAAAGAGGATTACTATCCCCGACCCCACCCCCAATTTTCACTGTAATTCACTGCTGATCACAAAACTGACAAAAAAAAAAAAAAAACAACAGAACTGACATATACGTTTTTAAAGTGTAAATATCAGAGTTTTCAGAAAACAGTGTACTGTTTGATTCTTAAATAATTTTTATAGCCAATCGCTGGCCATGTAACAATGCGAGAGCCTGACCTACATATATATTCAAGTTACACATAGGATCATTTTGCAGATATCTTAAGATATTTACAACAATTGAGCTGACAATAGCGTGATATTATACATGCGGCATATTAAATCTTTTCAGATTTCCCTGTGGCAATTTACTTACATTCATCTATAATATAATATAATATAATATAATGGCACGTTACTGTTGCATGTGCTTAACGTTATTTAAAGTTCGATTACTTCCCCTTTATATTTCCAATTTTAAATGCAGTACAAGTACGAAGAAAACTTCAAGCGGAGATGAAAAAATTCAGTGATGGTTGTTTATTTATTTTCATTTTTTAAAGTTTATTTTCGTTCCGACAAACTGCAATTGCATAATTATATACATTTTTTTAAATATCTTAACCTGAAAAAAATGTGTCAACCATTTGTGCTACTTCTCATGTATAATAAGCATAACTTACAATGCAGTAGAGCGTTTAAACTACCAGACACTGCAGGCATTTGATACATGTCCTTCAGTTGCTGCACTGCGTGTAGTTAAAGAAGTAGCTATATTATATATAAAATACTTATATAATATAAGCTTCATTCATTTTACAATTAGCATAAGAGGAAAGTTTATTTTATGCTTTCCAGTGTTTTATTGTAATATATCAGATGATTATATTCTGATAAACCACTAGTGAAATTTATAAAATATAATTTTCACTGTAGCCGAACTATATCTGAATGCGGATGAAAAGAAAATCATAACTAAATGGAATAACAGGCAGAAATAAATGCCGCCATGCGTAAATTTTGCTTCTTTAGCAAAAGAAAGTCGACGTCACCATACATCATGTTAAAAATGTTACAAAATAACAGAAATTTAACAGAACTATATTTCAAAATTGATGATGTGACGTCAGATGTGATGACGTCACAAAGGAGAATGCGCGACATTACGCGGCAAAATCAGTAAAAAATACATAAAATCACTTTAAAAGCATGAAATAAAAAGAAAATTTATTTGTTTTACATATAAGATTGAAATATATTTCATTCGTGAACACCAGCTATTATATTTTCACTCGTGGCTACGCCACTCGTGAAAATATTGCATCTGGTGTTCACTCAGTGAAATTATATTTCAATCTTACATGCAAAACAAACAAATATCCTCTATAAATTAAACAAAAAATGGTTGCGATCGATTTTACTATGCGAAAATATGATATGACTAAATTGTATATTCTTAAAGGCACAGTATGCCACAGATATTCATAGTTTTAATTGTTTAGCAATGCCAAGCATGTGTTAAATTATGTTTTAATTAAGGATTTTGTGTATGTATGAAAATAGTAGCGCTAAACGAGAAGTGGTGTGTCATAAATGTAGCAAAATGTAAACTAATTATTATATTGACTTCAACACAAAATACATATGATTATACCAATTGCGAGCATAACGAAGGAAGCAATATGTGGCAAATGAATATTATTTCAAAACTGTAACAAGACACCAAAAGCGTTTTGAGAAATAAAAATAATTGGCCTTTAAAAATGTAATAATATTGAACTTCACATACAAGTTGTGTTTCTGAATATCAAATAGTGCATTATAAATTAAATGCGCATGCAATGAAATTGATACATTCAGAATGACTTGTTAAGTCAGTGAGAGCCTCACTACCGATAATGCGTTTGACCCCTGGTGTTGCTTTGAAGTTTGTAACACCCGAAGTAAGCCAAAATCATCTTTTCTGTTTCGGCGACTCTTGACCTGTGCACTGTATAATTTATTATTTTATTATAGTCTGATCTATACATACATATACAATTAAAACAATATACATACAGTAAATTGTATAGTCATTCTTTAAGAATTATAACGCACTGTTATAATTTATTAGAGGGGCAACTCCACAGTCCATATTAAAGAGATCTATAATATCTACTGTAGATTTACCTCCCTTATTTACATAATTATACACATTTACATGTCAATATAATCACACCATAATTAATATCTCTGAGACAATAACAAGTAAAAACAGCATATTCCAAGCATTGAATGTTATACTTAAAATAATTAAATTGTACTAATATTTATACCTACAACATAACTGTATGAGTAATTACATTAGGGTTGTTAATATTAAAATGGAAGAATGAAATCTCATTACTGTACTAAACCATTAATAGTTGTCTCCTTATAAATGTACTAAAACCATCTATACATACTTATTATATTTTGTCTTTATACATTCTAAAAGTTTGACAACAACCGCTGACCACAACTTAAAACTGGTTCATGTAATAATATTTGATGTCACAGGCATATTAGGGGGCGGCAGGGCATGTCCCCTCAGAAAATTTTAAAATACTGCACTGCATTTCTTGAATTTTGAGCACTGGCTTTTGGTGTCTTTCACTGAGTGTTCAAGTAGTATTTTTTCACATTATTGTTATACAAATAAAAGAAAGAAGTTAGATAATAACTGTTAGTATTTTTGGATCATTAATTACCAAAAAAAAAAACCAATAAATCCAAATTATCAGAATTTTTTATCTAGCTTTGACTTACTTTTTAATATACCTTTTACGTTTAATCATTAAATCTATTTTTTAAATAAAAGATCGCTGAATTGAAGCAAGCGTTCGCTACATTTTGATTTTTTGACAATCTGTGTCTTAAATGCAAACAAATTGAATGGTGATGTTGCACATCAAAGACGCCGAACAATCAACGGTTATGTTGACAATTGCTCCCTATTTCAGTTGAATATTCAAAGCACTAATCTTTTTTTTTTTCTTTTTTTTTTGTGCTCGTTATTTAGAAAATCGCATAGGATTGTCAAAAAGAAGACCATATATATACTAAATTTTTAATGCATATATTCAAAAATTAATGCCATGTCTGAAAATCTGAAATATTTGTTTGTTGCGACAAATATTGAAAGATCTGGTCGAAGCAAAATAAATTGAATAACAATTAAAACGGAAATGATTGGTATACTTAAAATAAATTCATGACATCCATTTTGTCGGCATATATAATCCTACATAACATTAAAAAATAAAGCAATGTTCGTATTGAATTTTAGAACAAACTTCTATTGTGATATTACATGTATATTCAATTTTTAGAATAAATTTTAGCCATTCACGTAAACGACAAAAATGTAGATATGAAAATAAATTGCAATTATTGTAGTAAATATTTTTTGGATTTTGTCCTTTATTAAGTGCCATTTAAAGTAGGTATTCATTTGACCAAATCTTTTAATTTAAGTCTCTTTTTTCTTCTTCTTTTTACCAAATAAATCAATATAATCACTATTGTACTCCAGCTAGCCTTGTTTTCTTGTTAGAGCCCAAATAATATATCTTAAATAACAAGTAAATACGCAATGTAGCCTCATTTTAACTTTCAGAGTCCTAACAATCCATATAAAATAACGATTTCATACCTTTTAAGCTTTGTTTTTATTTCCAGAGTCCAAATAAAAGCTGTATTGTATTCAACAATATATAACATTCTTATAGTAAAATATACGTTAACTGTACATACAATGCATTACTAAAGATTGAATCAACTAGGTCCGTCATATAAAATTAACGCAAACAAAAACTTGAAATTTCCTAACTTTGTAAATAATAAATGGATTCCGAAAAAAATTGACAGAAATCAAATAATTAACCATGGCATAGAATGAATATTATGTTTCTAGAAGATACAAGTGAACGTAGCCAAAAAATTGTAATTAAACTTTTTATGATATTGAAACGCTGGACAGATCTTTATCACAGCGATGATTTAAACATACTTTCGACACGAATAAATATAAATATTGTAAATTTTAAGTGGGAAATAGACAAAACAATCTGTAACTAAGCCGTGACATGACATTTCCAACAAAGTGGTCAAATGACGTTATCGTAGAAACGTTACGTCAAAGTTGACACCACTTTTTTATATACGACGCGCGCTTTGACAGTGCGCACATCAGTAGTATGTAAGCAAATAACAATCTGTTACTGCACTAAAATAATAAAATTGTTCAACATAATGATGTCGGTTTTTCGCAGTTTAAAGGTATGGTTAGAAATGACCCATTTTTTATACAAACTGCGTTGATACACTTGTTCAAGTAACCTTTAACCACCGACAAAACACTGAATCGTGATCTTAAGTACCAAGAAAGACAATATCAAGGAAGATAAATTCAAACGACACTTGACATAGTGTCCTTGCAGCGAAAACACTTTCAGGACTCCTTAACCATAGTAATCAAACAATCATAACATGTATTCATTTGATTGTGTTTTTTTTTTATTTCAAGTGTCACTTGTTAACACTTGAAAAGTATATTATGTACAAGTCTCAAATAAAATGTCTGTTCTGTTCTGTTCTGTCAAGATGTTTCCCAAGTATTTCTCCTAATTGTAACATGTCGTGGCTGATATGTATAAAAATTGGAACACTTTGATGTAATTAGAACAAGGAAAATACCACATCACATGGATATCAATGTTTTATATAACAGACACTCCAAACAAAAGTTTATAATTGAATGGCAATTGCTGAGTGTAGTGGATGTGTGCGTAAGACGCTTGAAGTTGTTGAAGTTGTTGAAATCCCGTCCTGTGTTATATTAAATTAATAAGGGGAAAACAAAATGTCCTTGAAAATTACATCATTAAACATTTTTACGGCGCGATTTTGTTTGAAAAATCTGATAAATAAAAAACAACTTTGTGTTGAAAATTTCTTAAAATTATCTAGAATGATCGTCAAGTGTCGGAGGAAATAACAACGGTATTATTGTGAAATATATCACGTTTCCGGTCTTCTTTGTTTATATATTAAAGAGTAATCTCCTATAGTGTAAGGGCCACAAGTTCAGAGCTGTAATATTAGCCACTCATTCACTGACTTATTTAGCTGTACACACAAACATTGTTATGATATTGTTATAACATCAATATAATAACAAAAATCAAAAATGTAACATACACACATGTTCTCAAATATTTCTCTTAATTTGCTTTTTAAACACATTCAAAGTGCTGAGGAGTTTAAGCCTTACTTCATGCAACCGGATGAAAGGAAATTCATAACTATAATGTCCGGTTTCGTTATTTCAGTACAACCGGATGTAGCTTATTCTTCTCATGTCGATAATCATTTATCACGAAATTCATGGAATAACGACCCTTATGTCCGGGTTTCGAAGAAAATGAAATTTAAAGCTTTATTGAATCAAAAACGGATGGCATTTATATTAAAAAAACGTAGGCATGGTTTCACTAGATAAACATAAGAATGAAACATAAATAAAGAGGGTTGATGAAAAAAGTAATGGTATGTTTGAGTTATATCCATTTGATTACCTCAGTCTATCATCTGATCAAAAGATCAAACTTTAAAGAAGGGAAGGAAGGGAATTCTTAAATAAATTTCCGTGGTAAAATCAAACAAATATCCAGGTTTTATTAATTAGAATCATGCATTTCTTTTTTGTTTCATTAGAAACATGTGTAATATGTGTGCGTACGCTTGTGTGTGCGTGTTTTGCGTGTGTGCGTGCGTGCGTGTGTGTGTGCGTCCGTATGTCAAATATGGAAGGTGTTAAATTCAAGCATGGTTTAGTTCATGCCAATATGTTTTATTGTGTTGAAAGCTAAAAGGTTATATAAACACACGAATCCGTTCCTGGAACCAACTAAAACTAAGCAATAAGTGTAAAGTGTGCAAATCACTCACGTGATTTGAACCCACGTGGCCAGCAATCCTCAGATATCTAGTCCGACGCGTTAACCACTCAGCCATGCCGCCGCTCACATGAAGTGTATGGTTACAAATTTATATGTGAGGTTTAAAGAGTGATGTTTGCTAAAAGCCTTTAAAATCTTTCAAACTTCTCTTAAACAGCAGATTTCTAGTTCGACGTGTTAACCACTCGGCCATGCTGCCACTCAACACAAGCGTACAAATACAACTTCATGTCAAGGTTTATAAAGTGACGTTTGCTCAAAACATTTGAATCTTTTCATTTTCTCCTGAACATCATGAACAACCCACCACACAATCTTAAGGAAAAACATTTTATTCTCGTTATTTTCTCGTAATTATATTAGCGAGCAAATACAAGGTTAGCAGTCACTTGATGCAATATTACTCTTGAAATAAGTGTATGCAAATATTTCACAACTGGTGTAACAAGTTAACATGTTGTTGAAATATTATTCCGTCGTGATACTGTGTCTTTCCGTTGTCAACGGAGAAGCTGGTGAACCTAAATGTTTTTCGAGGTTTGACTATGACGAGAAAATGTTAATGAAACAATTAAGATTTGAAGACAAAGTTCAGAAATTCGAGGATTTTATTAACGGAGTTAAGGCGCGAGAAGCCAAGGAAAAGGAGGAACGTGATGAATTATTTGCCGCAGAATTAGAGAAAGTTAAAAAAGAACTGAAGTTGAAAGAAGAAAAGGAAAGAGAAGAACGCTCTAAGTTGTTTGCCGCAGAGTTACACAATTTAGAAAAATATAAACAAGAGAATGCGGAAGAAGTTGAACGACAGAAAAATGTTACGTCAGAAATGCTCGAAAGTGTGAAGAATTCTAAGACGGAGTTTGAAAACGTCCATCAACAAATAAACGAGAAAATGAAAGGTCAGTTTCACATAAAGTATTACAGAAATGCATATCACATAATTATTGTTACTGTAAATACATGTAAGTAAAATGGTCGTGTAGCTTAGCAAATCCTACTAAAACAAATGCTGGAAAAATAACATTTTTATATTCAATTTATCTTTACTTATTCTTGTTATTGCAAATAAGTAATATTGTCTTAATACAAATGGTCTAGCTTAGCAAATTCTACTAAGGCAATTGCTGCAAAAATAACATTTTTATATTAAATCTATCTTTTATAAAAGATATATAAACGTCAACAATATTCTGAAGAATAATGTTTAAACCTGGAAAAAACGCATTAATTTATTGTACGAGCTAAAATTGTGCAATATCTTCTGTTGCTTTTTTGTATATAAGTAATTTTAATTGCCAAAGAAAGGTAGAATTGTAAATAATTAACACGCCTTATATGTTTCTGTATGTTATACATGAGGTAGCAGTATACAGTTTTCCGAACTTCTCGACAAACAAATGACATCAGCACAATCAAAACCTCGCATACAATAGAAAAAAAACAGAATCCCTAAAGAAAGCATAAAACGACCAAATTGAAAATATTGCAGGCTCGGTTTGATTGAGCCTGTTCATGAGCAGCACTGAGAAATGCAAGTTTTCGTCCCTGCCCACCTAGCACAGGCTTAAGCAAAATTCAACATTTAAACATGAAAAATATGTCTGTAGTCTGTTATCACACACCGGAAATCAATGCATGTTTGACAAGATTCAGATTAAAAAAAGAATTTTGTGTTTGGT